>NC_026007.2:42039699-42135751 GCF_000442705.2 Elaeis guineensis | reverse complement strand
CATCTATCTCTATAGATCTTTATATTCACAGAATATAGGATGTTTGCTTTATGTCTTTCATGGAGAATTCTATATTCAACCATATTTTAACCGACGTCAGTATTGGACACTCCCACTGACTCTTTTGGAAACACATAAATTTTTATTTCTGATCAAACAGTTTGATCATATCATTGAAATGAATGTTCCAACTCCAAGATTATTATAGACTTTGTGATCTCCTATCACGGGAAGTGAAATCCATAAGCCATTTTATACAGAAATCTTCTAAAGATATCTTGTCAGAAAAGCTAATTCACATCCCTTTCTTGGAGTCGATGTCCAATATCGTCTCGTTGTAGGTTTTGGGATCATCTTTATATTCTCAATCTTTTATGAGAAATAATTTTCTCTACATCTTCTGTTAAGCATACCCAAGTACCTTTCGAGAGGATTGGAGATTTTACTATGTGTACGAGGTAGAGGAGGAATATACGTCTACTGGCTCATCATGAATAGGTTCTTTAGGTCATACGGCTCGTTGCTCTTCAGAGACACTCTCTTTGAGCTTAACTTTCCTCTCACTGCTTCATCTTGGTTAAATAATTTTTCAAGAAGATAGCACGTCGGGTCATAATCACATTGTGATTCTATTAGAAAGTAGTATCCTAAACTCTTTTAGGATGAGCTTTATAGACCTATCCTCTAACATATCCACCTGCTGTCCTTGATAAAGGCTAGATATTCTTAAATCTTGAAATAACCAGATTCAGTTCTCGCCATGCCATATCTCATACGGTGTAGTAGGAACAGATTTAGAGAGAACCCAATTCCATAGAAATAAAGCATGTTCCTAAAGAAATAAAATAAATCAGTGAAGTTCATCATGGATCGGACCATATCTCATATAGTCCCATGACTCTTCTAATCTCGTTGAGCTGAGATGTACTAAGAGAGGTCCAATATATAACTATACTATTTTATGAGATAATCAAAATTTTTTTCATTAGTATTGCATCTTCGATCCAATCGAAGTGTCTTTAGAATTTTTCGATTTGCTTCTCTACTTTATATCTAATTATTTGAACCTTTCAAAAATTTCAGATTTGTATCTCATATACTTACCCATACCATGACTGATCATCGATAAAGGTAACGAAGTAGAGATAATTTTTTTTGTTAGCACATCACATGGGCTACACACATCAAATGTGTATAAGGATAAGTATCTTAGTGGTCCTTCTCCTTTTATCCTACAAGAGTAGTTTGGTCATATTTTCTCAAAGAGATGATGCACAAACTAGATATGACTCAATATTTAATGAGTCCAAAAGCTCATATTTCTTCAGTTTGTTAATCATTTCTTTCCAATATGACTTAGCCTAAGGTTCTACATATACTTAAGATTTATTTTAATTTTGGATCTCTCAAATCCAATGGCATTCACTATTTACTCAATTAAGTTCACAATGCATCACCATGCAAATGATAGAGACTGTCTCTAAGAGCTAAATCCAAATGATAATTATAAAGGATAGATATCCATAGCCACAGCAGCAATTTTCTTACTCTATTTTAATTTCAAGTGTTACTTCCTCCAGTCCTTCCTTCCCATCGACTCTATAAAAAATACTAGAGTCTGTAACTCAACTGGAGAAGAGAAAATCGTAAGGATAGTATGTGAGCAATTTCAACATGCCTACTCTAGGCGTAATCTTTATTTCTTTAGGTTCCTAAGAATTTACCCTCTGAACTTTTTTCAAAGTTTCTTTTGTTAGCAACACTTTGATCAATTTAGATAAGGTACCATAATGGTCATTCATATGGTAGTTTATCATAAACTATCCACATAAACTAATCAGAGATTACAGGATCAAATTCATAAGTCAATTCTTTGTGCATGATCATATCGAGCCCTTTTAAGCTTCTTAATATCTTTGATCATTATCAAATAACAATCATAGACTGACTGTCCATCACGCATCAGATGCACTGTGTGATTTTGATCATCTCACAATACTTGTAGATGAATCAATATGTCGTTGGTAGTGAACATGTGCTCATGCATACATTGGAGTTCATCTAACATAGACTTCAACATATAGCACATATTTTATTATCATTATCCATCCACTCATCAAGTATAGCTTGTTGACTTGGGACTGGACAGGCTGTTAACATTAGAATAATCTGGTAGAGAATATTATTTAATTTTTTAAAATTAAGAATAATTCTTAGGTTTGTGAGCCAGTCTATATAATTAATTTCAGTTAATCAGTTGATATCTAAGATTTAAGCTAGAGGATTGGAAGCTGATACAATAAATAGTAGAGGATAAAGATTCTAGTTAGATATTTATACTTATTTTTTTATAATTTATTTTAGAAATTTTTAGATGCAAAAAGAGACTTTCACTATTTTATCAGATCTTTCCACACTCTCTGAGTGGAGAAACGAAAATTCTAACATGACAACTGAATTTTTAGTGGGTGCTGCGTCTCACTGATACCGTGCACCTCACCTAACAATTATTGATAACACGAACGAACACCGATGTATAGACAACTCTTTACCCAGATGCTTCTCTAAGCATGTTGCAGCTACTTGATCTCTAAGTCATATGGGCTCACCTAATAGTTATTGTCTGCACTCCTTAGTTAAGTCAGACCCATCATTCACAAGCAGATGAAAAGTCATCATTGGATTCCTCACCTAACAGTTATTAGTTCTAATCTTATCTTTACTCTAGAGCAACTCTTTGTTAATAGAGTGATTGTGTATTTTCAATACAACTGAATTACTGTGACCAGTCGAGAACAATCAACGTCGGTAGCATGCCCGCACATCTACAATGTGGAAGAGCATTGGACTTAATATTTATGGAGAGATTTGGGTTTAGATCTCATCTAATCAGTTATCATATGATTGATCTAATTGACATGGGCTAAATCAAACCACCAAGTAGAGATTCAATCTTTCAAATTGGCCAGATAAGTAGAGATTGGTGGGGGCTTTCTATTATTTTCTTTAGACATCAATAAATTAGTCAGGTCAGCAAATGAAACTAAATAAATAATCATCTTTCAATTACTTACCTTAGACACTAATTGGACAATTGATCCAAATAGGTTGGCTTTAGGTGAATCAGATTCGAGCCATAAAGCTGAATTAGATTCTTAAGTTAATCGATTCTACATATGGGTGTCAATCGATTTGATCAACAATACTTGTATGATCTTAAGCTCTATTGACCTCATCTTAATCAATACTTGACTTGGTTTGATCAAATTACTAAATCAATTTAGACCCAATATGATCAAATCAGAAACCCTACATGTATCCAATTTCATGATCTAATTTGATCTACCCATGACCAATCCTTCATGCATAAACACTAATTTCAGATCTTAAATCTAAATTTTCAGATCTAAATTCTTTGCATAAAAAGTATATTTTGATCTCGAAATAATTTTCAGATCATACATACATACATATATTATATATATGAATAAGTTCAGATCATAGAAATAAATTTCAGTCCTAAATATACTTTTATATATTATATATACGAATCAAAACAGATCTCGAAACTCTTTTTAGATCTAAACAATAAAACATATATCACATATATACTGAAGAATCAGATCTAAAATTTTATTTAAATAAAAATTTTAACATCATTCTAGGATAACCATATAGCATAACAAGTTATGTCAGAACAACCTTATGTCAGAACAACATCAAAAATTTTTAGATCTAAAATTTTTCTCTACAGATTTCAGATCTAAATCCTAATATCATGTATATGATATAGCTTTAATATCACTGTTGGAGTTTTATAATTTTATGCATGCAAAATTTTTCAAAACAGGTATGCAGAGAAATTTAAAATTTTTAGATTAAATCCAATTTAATCTAAGTATGCATGAGATTAAATCTTAAAACTATAAACAGAATCATCATATGTAAGATAGGATTCAGATATAAAATTAAATAGAAAAAAATAAATAGAGAACATATCTTGGCACGGATCAATCTTCACCGCAAACTGATGATCATAGATGTCTTCCAAAGGTCCCTTGAAATCACACAAGCTTTCGACCTCTATGGGTATCCACACGAAACTCTGATCTGATCAGAAGCTTTTTGATCTCATCAGAATGCTAGCTCTCTTGCAAAGATCGCATCTTGACAGTTGAAAATCTTCTTTTCTCTCAAGACAATCTTAGATAAGAAGAAGAAGTAGGAGAATGTTGATCTTTACGCTAGAAATCATGAGAAGAACTCTTTCTTTTCTTTTCTTCCTTAAACCCATCACCAAATCTCTATACTAGAGATGTAAGAATTTTGTCTAACTTTTGGATAAAGAGAAGAGAAGAAACCCATATCCAAACAAAGACAAAAGAGAGGAGAGGAGATGTCCTAACACCAACCTTTGGTTGTGTAAGAAAGAAGTGATATGAAGCAAGAACAAACCTTACGCTATTAACATGCACGTTGTGCCCTCTCCCGTTGGATTTCTCATGCACAAAATACCTCTCTTTTGGGCATCAATCGGATCTCTTCTCGGCCCCCAAACCATCTCATATATCCCACATTTAAATAGGCTAAAGAGAGTTTGAATTTAGTTAGGAGATAAGAGTCCAAACCTATAAGGACTCTAGCAAATAATGCCGCCCACAACCAGAATTTTGTGCACCCAAGTTTTACACAAAAAAGGGGATTAAGAAGGATCCTTACATGCTAAAGAAAGGAGAGGGGGCATGGAAAAATTGGGTGCAAATCAGGTTTGGGCGTGGGGTCTTTTATGGCGCATGGAAGGAGGAATTTTAGTCTTCATGGGACTCTCCTTTAGGTGGCTGATTTAAATCAATTTAAATTCTAACTAATTCTAATCACATTAGTAATTGATTAGACCCAAATAGATAAAAATTTAAATATAATTTGGAGCATAAACTATTGAGATTAGATGTCACCTAATTAGAAAAGAAGTCTTAGTCCTTTTGGACTCTCTCTTGGTGCTTGAGTCAAACTCAATTTAATTCTAATCCAATTAGGACTTGGTGCACCAATGAATATAAAAATTTTTAGTTCAAATAGAAATTCAAACATTCTTATTTAGATCCTAGTCTAATTAAAATTGAGTCAAACCCAAATCTTAATTCAAATAGGAATCATTCTTTTATGCAATTTAGTTATCTCATAACTCAATCAGGTTTGATCAAATCAAACCCATGTCAAGTCAAATTAAATCTAATTTAATTGGACTTGATGCAAGTCCCATAGCTCAATCAGATTGAGCCAATTAGTAATTTAATTGCTAATTAATCTTTCTATAACTCACTAACTTTTTAGCGAGTTACTTATTGCAACTTTTGCATTGGATCAATTATCAATCAAATTGATAATCAAATTTTATCACTATTCATAATCGTAATTCAACCATCTGATCAGTCAAAAATCTCTTTGTGTGTGATCCAATAGGTTCTATTCTATCTGATAGTGAGATATATTGTGATCCCTATCACAATATCATTAAACTCTTTTCAATGGGTTAGAACCGTTCCAACTCTGCCTACCAAGGATCATCGATCATCAAGATGATGCTCGTAGGTCTCACAATCCATCAGTGATATCTAGCAGTATGTAGTGACAATCCAATAGAATAAAAAGTGATGAACCTCTAGGTATAGTTAACGTATGATATAGTCCCTCTATCGTGATTCTGATTAGATGGCAGGTCATGGATGAATCATCAAACCTCATCATCGGTCATATGATAGATTCAATCAGCTTGAGTCCATTGTGTGAATCTCATAAAAATTTTTTTCATCAATCACACTGCTATGGTCATAGACTTAAAGACTCAACTTTATAAATCTCATAGGACTACTCCCTTCTGCTAGGATCGATAGATTCTATCTAGGTGTATACCCTACTCCTACAGTGGACCAACTGTTGCCAATATCCACTACAAAGGCTCATTGAGATCCATATTTATATGTAGTCAAACTCCAGCAGCCTCACTGTGAATAGCTGTAGCTCCGCAGATCAAAAGATCAGTCATACAACTGCAACATTGAAAAAGTTACTAATAAGTGAGAAGACATCCATGTGACTTCTTGTATTGGTCACGCTCAGTGCTAATTATTCTCTAACAATCACTTACATTCTCGCTCCAGTGTCACTACATCGTAGACTCGAGACCCATCTATCCGAAGAAAATAATCCGTGCACTAGTCTATCTGGATCAATCACCATCTCTATGATGATCCTATAACCAGGAGTAATTTAGGAATTAACCATCAATGACACATATCTCAAATTCTCAACTCTTTGAGAATGTGTCATCATCTTGTTAATCTCTTGGATGATTCATGGATATAAAAAATATGAATGATAATATAAATATCCATAAAGTATAAAAATATATCCTAGAAATATAATATGTGTCAACCAAGATTGGCTTCTAGGGCATACATCCAATAATTAAAAACTAAAGAATCATTTAGAAAGAAAGAGAAGATGATTGAAAAGAAAATATATCATTTATTAGAGTGATTATTGAATATCATTGAAAAGAGAAAAAGAAAAGAATTTAGTACAAAGTTTTAGTAACATCTCAAAGCAATCTGGATCTTCTTTAGTGACTTTCTCTCAAGCATCAAAGAAGAGAAGTTAAGCTTCAAAAGAGTCATCTTTTAGCATCTTCATCGATCTTAAAACAGTTTTTCTTTTATCTCTTTATTTGTGCTCAAAATTCTTATTTTTATATTTTAAATTTCTTTACAAGTTTCTTTGGAGTAGAAGAAATTTAGATTAGACCCATCCAAACTTGAAATTGGACTTTATATAGTTTTGGTTGGTGAGCATAGAAAATCAACTAAATTGAATTATTATCTTAAAGAATAATTATGTAAGATTTTGGCTGACGAGCCTAAAAAACTAACTAGATTTGATTGTGAATTCAGGGTGATTATAGTAAAATTCTCAAGTGAAACTTGGAGAGTGGACATAGATATAAAGTTACATCGAGCTTGTCACGTCCCAAATTCAGGACATAACACGGTCATGCTACCGAGGGATGGAGCCCACGATAATATGAAGCCAATCCATCATAATCATCTAAAATCTATCAAATAAAAAGATTCAATTCCATTATTCATCAAATAATCGAACCAATATTGGTTCAGAGCATCTAAATTCAAAAGTAAGTACCAATCTGAATCTCAATAGTTATAAATAACTACAAATCTGTGATTATAAAATAACTAAACTTCTGCTACCAAATTTTCAAGCTTGCTATGCAGATCTTCAAGCCTGGATTCCTTTTGCCGATCCTAACCTTATTCCTCTGTTCAAACAAAAAGAAAATAAAAAGAATATGAGCTACACTAGCCCATTAAGTAGAACTTACGCTTCCTTATCGGATCAAACATAAGTTTTTCATGATAATATAATATTTAAAAAATAACAGGTAATACAAAATAAAGTATTTTATAGAGCATATAATAAAATAAGTTATAAACTCATCATACATGCATAAATCATGTATATTTCACAATCATGAATCGTAAATCAGTTTCATCATGTATTCATGTCATGTTTCAAAATATTGCTCACAGATATTCATACTAAGGTCACTATTATATCCATGACAGGGCCATATTTCTTAATCGACAGAGTTCTTAATTATGTGCCAACTTTATACCCGCTGGCAGGGCATGTTTCGTGTGGATGTTAGCTCCGGATGTCGACCTTCTCGAAGGAATTCATTCATAGCCATCTGAGAGCCTTTGAAATCATTATATCTTTTTCTTAAAGCATATATATACATAGATGAAAAAATAATAAAATTTATACTTCATAATCATGCTATTTTCATAAGACATATTCATGAAAGCAATGCTCATAATAAAACATGCTTTTTCATATCACATATGCCGATCCTTATTTTATGAAAAATTATGGTTTCATCAATAGCAATTCTTTGCATAAAAATATGATCATTTAAAAATAAATAAGGAGCATAAGATCTACTTACCTCGTTCATCTTAGATCTTCAGACTTCGTTAGAAGAATCAGCTAATCCTATTTAAAATATCAAATCATCATCAATTTCTATTCATAAATATAATAAGATTAAATTATAAGAAAAGAGGACTGTTGATCGGATGTGTCGGACCATCCAGATACCAGGGTAATTCAGGATCTCTGATCTGAGGGTCAGATTCAAGTGACTTGATCAAGAAATTATGAAGCACAGATTAGATCAAGATCAATCAATAGAGTTCATTAATAATAAATTTGAAAGATACTTGATATGATCAAATGAGGTTGACATACAGCACAGATATCAAAGCAACTTTGGATCATCTTTTAGAGTCAACATGAGCTCCTAAAAGATAAAGGCATGACTTAGTACAGGATTCATAGACCTTCTTAGAGAAAGAAAGTCAATCATGAGAGAGAAAGTAGAGAGAGAAAGTAGAGAGAGAATCTTCGTATCCTTTAAAAGTGGCAATCATGATTAAGATCATCAGTGGTCATATCAGGGTGACTTAATATAGATTAACCATGATTGATGTTATCAATTTCGAATAAAGATCGGATCGGGATCCAATTCTGCATGAATTTCGGAGCAATTTCAATTTATCATATTTTCATCTCAAGTTTATCCTAGGGTCTATGATGCAATCAGAGAGAGAGAATGACCCTAGAGAGACAAAATCCATAAAAAGAGATAAAAAGGTCTAGAGAGAGAAAATAGAGAGAGAATCTAGAGAGAAAAAATGAAGAGAGAAGGTAGAGAGAGAAAGTTCAATTCTAAAGAGAGAAAGACTTAAGAGAGAGATGAGAGAAACTTTCTCTCACATGTATTTATTATTATTATTTTTTTTTCTTTTCTTTTCTTTTTCTTTTTCTTTTCCTTTTCTTTTTTTCCTTTTTCTTTTCTTTTTCTTTTTCTTGTTCCCATGGCCTTCTTTGGCCGAAACAGGGGACCTAGAGGTCCCCGTGCCTTTGACCGACCGATCACGGCCATTCCTCATCCGGCGATAGCCGACGGCAAGGGGCGATCCTCCCGTGCTCGGAGGCCGAAGCCGGCGGTCGGCGGTGACCGTCGGTGCACAAAAAATCAAAAAAAGGGAGAGAAGAACAGGGCTTTCTTCTCCGACGAAATCCGACGGCTCTGTCGCCGGCGGTCGTGTCCACAGGCATGGAAAGAAGGAAAAGAAGAAGGAAGAGGAGGAAGGACTTACCACAGCCTCCGATGACCCCCACCGATGTGAAATCACGGCGAGCACGAGTCGAGGGGCTGCGGCTTCAATCGAAAAAATCGGAGAAAAACTCCGACGATCGTCGGTGACTATTGTGTCATCTCTTAGAGGAGAGGAGGGGGTTCTTATAGGGCTCATCCTAGGTCTTTTAATGCCCTAGGACTCCGATTCCTGATCGAAACTGGAGAAGGGAAAGACTCCGATCGAGAGTCTTCTTCCCTGTATTTTTTTTTTCTGGGTGGGCTTTGTGGCTTTAGGCTCAGTGGGCCGGGTTATCACAGAGCTACTATAAACTTTTGGTATTTGTGTTATGCTTTATATTTCTTGTTTTATATTCTTACTTTACATTCATTAACTTAATTACATTGCTGTAGGTTGCATATACTTCATAATCACTGAAGTTAGTTTGATTAAAATACATAATTGTTCAAAATTAAATTTGCTAGAAGTTTTAAAAAGTCTAATTCATCCTCCTCTTGGGTTGCTAATCTTCTGGACAACATGGAGTTTCCTTCGTGATTCCATCATGATGTCTATTCGGTATATTTTTCGAAAGGTGAACAGCATGGCAGATTGAGTTGCATCTTTTGTTATTGAGCACGTCAAAGACTGGATCTGACGACAAGACAATGCCTGTCCACAGACCTTACAGGATAAATTATTTTTTAATCTCTTGGGTTGTACTCATACTAGAATAATGTGATCACCCGCATATACCAAATAATAATAATAGTAATAATTTTATAAAATTTTATGTTATTTTTTTAATAGCACAAAATATAACTACACGTAAGAAATATTAATATAAGTACTTATATATCAGATCGTTGCTGAGTGTGTATCAAAAAAGCTTACAGTATGTATCAGTAAGCCATCTGATGTATCTCATTTGGTCATATGCTATATACTGATGAGTGCTACGTTCTGAAAATTGGATATTACTTTATCTAGATATGTGTATTAGGACATCGGATGAATATTTTGCTAGATGTATATCAACTAGCCATATATTGTATATTGGTGAATACTAGGTTTGGTAAACTATGTATCAATTTAGCTGTAGGTGTGTATTGAGTCATTGCTATATGTGTATCAAAAAAGTTTATAGTATGTATCACCTGTATATATATTGTATATTAGTGAAATCCATATTCTGAAAACTATGTATCGGTATATTTTTAGGTATGTATTAACTTATTTGATGATTAATTTATTTAATATATATCATATGTTCATGTAGTATGTATCGGTAAAAAGTATGTATTGAAAACAAAAAAGAAAGCAAATACTTCAATCATGAAACTAATAACTTCATTAGTAGAAAAAGTCTTTTATTTCTAAACTTATTCTTTAAGAGTGCTATCAAGAGAAACGTGGCAAACTATGAAACCCACTCCATATGATATTTTATAGTGCCTGCCCCATATGATTTTTGTTTGACGTCAATTGCTCGTGGGAGATATGGATTGGAGGATTTAAGGAAAGATCATTGACATTGCTCTTCTTAGTTTGAGTGGAGAGGGGGACAGAAAGCGATAGAGAAATTATCGATTTGTCCCTTGGAGAAGATCCAACTATTTATTTTCTTTTCCATCTTTGCAATTTTTGTTCAATTAGTTAGCCATCGTTAAATGTAGAAAAAGAACATACATGCATTGAGATCGATCCACCCTTTTCTAATATCTGAATTCTTTATCTTCTCATCCACAATTTATCCTTCTTTCTTCTACTACGCTGCAAGGAGATTTAATGCATAGGAGAGATCGTGGGGATTAAAAATAGATTAGAAATGAATTGGATGCTAGGTGAGCCTCAGTGCAATGTTAAGGTTGTTTTATAGTGATCTGTAGGTTATGGATTGGAAACATGAAAAGTCTCACCAATGTGTAAGAGTAAAGCCCTCGAAGCAGCCCTTTGGATGTCATTATTGCTCCAAAACTCGATTATGAGTGCCACTTTCATGGTAACAAATTAAGCACATTTCTTATCTACCTGAAATGTCAATGGAAAACCAACCTCCTGAGACAAAAAAGCTTATTCCAATAGATTGAACATGATTAACACATCCGGACAAAACTAATAAATCACGGACCGGCCTTAAAACCATATAAAAGGTGCAATCATATATTGCGAAAATAGCCAAAACAGTAGAATAGACTGAAACTTGTAATACCCAGAACCTTGTAAAACAAAAAAAGGGAAAGAGCCAGCACATGTGTGGCACGTGCTAGGAAATACGTGAATGACTCCCAAAGGGAGTTGTCTTCCTCCTCCAAACTGGAGGGAGCTTGAATGCCCAAAGAACTTTGTTAAGGGGGGGATTTGAGTTTGGTTTCAGGTCTATTTAAAGGCCCCACTCCTCTACTTCTTCGTTGGAAAATCATCATAGTTTGCCGATCTTTTCTCCTTCTTTTCCTCTTGATTGCCAACAGTTTAATCTTGATTTGGCCATTGGAAATTGGATCCATTCCCATCGAAGACTAGGTAAATTCCTCCAATCATCTTCTTCTCA
This sequence comes from Elaeis guineensis, assembly GCF_000442705.2. NCBI lineage: Eukaryota > Viridiplantae > Streptophyta > Magnoliopsida > Arecales > Arecaceae > Elaeis > Elaeis guineensis. The sequence continues at coordinate 42,123,982 of NC_026007.2, read as the reverse complement.
ATCTTCTAGCTCTTAAAGCTTGAATTTTTTGCTAAATTTTTTGTTGAAAATTTTTGTTTCTTGTTTTTCATGCTTCGTTCTTGATTTTTTGGCACCATTTGCTGCTGTCGGCCATCGGACCAAGTTGGTTGTCGCTGCTGGGGTCTACCCCTCCAACCATAGGGTTTATTGGCTACGAGGAGAATCTCCTCTGTTTCGAGGAGGATGTAAGTCTCCTGTTCCATTAAGAAAAAAAAAGGAAGGTGGAAAAAAAGTAAAGAAAAAAATAGAAGAATGAAGAGATAGAGAGTTTCTGTAACATCTCGAACCATCAAAATGGTAATCTAAGAGGTTTACATTTGCATTAGTATTCATGTATGTGTGGTATAGCATTTTGTCTATGGTATATTCGAGCACTTGGATATTAAGTGATTAGCATTAATGAAGCATAAATCTAGTTGTTAATTAAGAAAAAAAATGATTGGAGATTTGGATCGATAATAATGATATAAAAGCTAAATTTTGATGATTTTTATCCTAAAATGAGTAATATTTTGAAGAATATCTTAGGAAATAGATGTGTGGTAATTTTATGGTTTAAATTCATGATTTATAGTAATTTCTGCTACTTAGCCAACTCAGATAGAGGTTGAGTTGATTAAGCCTTAGAAGGCATACTAGATAGAAAGCTGAAGTTTAAAAAAAATTATGGTGTCAAATATGTGAGCAGACTAAGTTTTCGGTTAGTCGACTAAGTTTGAGTCGACTAAGTCTCAGGTTAGCCGACTAAGCTGTAGAAAATCTGAGAAATGAAATTTGTCCTGATATTTTAAAAATTTAAATTTTTAAATAATTTTTAAGGAATAGCTCAGCAGCTTCATAGCATAAATAAAGAGTGAAAAATCCTTGTAGCAACACCTCAGCAGGTCCTTTATTTATGAATTTTTCATGGTTTGTCACCTAGCCAACTTCTTCTTTAAACGAGTCTTTACCAAACCATAAGTCACCGGTTGCTCTCAGTGATGTTCTGGTCCTTTAGCAAAAACAGAAAAAAATAAAGAAGGGAAGAGGGCTGCAGAAGGTGGTGTTCTCAAACAAAAATCAAGAAAAATTCAGTGGGAAAATGATGAATTAGTGGAAACTAATCTGAAGAAGGAAAAGCTACTGATGAGGGGAAAGAAGGAAATCTATTTTGTTAGCAGCAGGATTTAACTATTTGAGGTAAGGACTTTCATCTGTAAAGTAGGTTCAAACTAAATTTTGAATGATTCTTATCAAAATTGATGCATTGGGTGACTTGAATTATGAGAATTCTGAACTAAAATTAGAAAATAGAGGGTTGCTACCTATTGTATTGAAATTATATCTGAATTAGTGCAATAAACGGGCTAAAATCATGTTGGCTGAACTTGTGATGAACTATGAATTGAAAACCAGATTGAATTGTTGGACACTATTGAATTATGTTAGGGTTTAGTTAACCCTAAGTAAAGTAAAACAAAATAGAAGGAAAGATAATTCAGCACATAGGTTGAAATTGTGTTAGCTAAAGTTGGGATAGATGATGGGAGTAAAAAATAGTAAAATTTCTAACAATTTTAAAGTTTATGTGGGGGTTTAGTTAACCCTAATTAGGATAAAATAAGATAAAATAAAAGTAAGAACTAGAAGAGCTAAGAACAAGCATAAAGAAGTAAAGCATGTGTTCTCCTACATGTGTATCATATTAATATGATATTAACTAGTATGTATCTACTTTTTATGAGAAGAATAAGGATTCAAAAGTGTGCTTTGGGTGAGTTAAGCATTTAGACAATATTGTAGCCGGCTTGAAGGTGAGTGGATTTTCTATCTAATTATGGTGTGTTACTTGTAATGTTTGTTATATAAGTACTTGTTTCAAAAGTAAGTTTAATTTTTATTATTTTTCTTCTTAATTCATGTATATGCAAGCATGAAAACAGAAAGTAAATTATATTGAAAAGCTATTCGAGAATATATATAGATATGTATATATATCCAGTTTGGATAGATGATTATTTTGATTTGAAAATACTTTTGAGCCAGCTTTTCAGCATATGTAATTCAGCTTTCCAGCATAAGCATAAGCATTAGCATTTCATACAGCATAAAGATAGTCGGCACTTTCTTGTGAAATAATATATCCGTGGGGGCTTAGTAGCATCAGATGCACCGTATCGACTACCATGGTAGAGGTACACTGTGGGATAGTCGACGGTAGTCCAGCCAATAACTCCTTGTGAAATATTTATCCAGTGGGGCCTAACTTTATTAAATGCTCCATTTCAACTACTCATGGTAGGGTGTGCTGGGACAGTCGGCGGTATTCCAGCAGCATAAATAATTATATGAATTATTTTTAATTGGCATATGAAAGCTTTGGAAGTTTATCAGCAGTACATGTATGTATGATACTCAATTTTACAACTAAGTTTTCTTATGTTTATTAAAATTTAATAGTTCCAGCTCTATCGATTATATTAAGTATTACAGTTAAGTTCTCTTATTTTTTCATTATTAGATAGTTTATTTACTCATTGGGACTTAGATCTCATTCCCCCTTACTTCCTCTTACTTACAGATTTAAAGCCTCATGGCCAAGCATAGAAATAAACTTCAGTATCAGCATAGTATTCGTATAGAAAAAGTATTGTATATCAGCTGAATGAGAGAAATATTTCGTTTATGATCATGTTAGCTAAGGAGATGTGCGTGTTTTGGTGATGTTTGTTATACTTAAGTTGCTCATGCTAGCTTGTGAGAGAATATTTGGACATGTATGTATATTATATATATGTGTGTTGAGTTGAGAAAACTAGTAGAATGTTAAATGTATTATGTTATGGAACTATATGTGCAGAGTATAGTTTGATAAATGAAATGTGGGGTTGATTCTGAAAAAGGATTAGTTAATTAAAATGCTAGAGTTAGTAAAGTGGAGATATTGATTGGGTTAAATATAATTAGATTATCAGCTCAGCTATAGTTTAGTAATTTTTTTCGCTCTTATTTAAGTGTGGGGTGTAGCACGCTCATTCGATTTTAGGGATGGGGTGTTACAGTTTCTCGCTCTTCCCTCTCAACCTTCTTTGAGCTTACATCCCCACTTTTCTCTAAAAAATTTTATTTTCTCTCTCTAATTTCTTCTTCTACAATATTTTCTCTCTCTAGATGGTCACTCTCTTCATGTAATTCTCTCTCTATGATTGATCCAGTAAAAAATTTTTTTTAATGATTCTGATCTAACTTTAGCAAAGAGTCCTGATCCTTGGTCACCAAGCAGTGTGCCTGCATCTATCTTTGTCAGATTTGAATACCATTTGATTCGATTATCAGTGATTTTCATTAAATTATCTATATACTAATTCAACCATGAGTTGATTAAATCATCTTGATTAGTTCGATTGGATTATTAAACAGTATCGTCTGATTAATTCTATTTCATTTTATTTATTTATCTTTTTTTTGATATTATCTTTCTATATGATTTATGAATCCAAAAAATTCGATCTACTACTTTGAGTCTGAGTTAATTCTAGTAGGAGGCTTTGAATCACTTTATCAGTTGGATAATATATCCACACCATCCAAGTCTTTATCCAGCATCATAAATTTGGTTCTTGTTAATCTCTATTAAATCATTATATTTTAAGTAATCCTAATTAGATGAAGCTACTTGATCAGATTGACTCTATCAATCAGTGTACCAACCTCCACCTTGACTTGTATCAGGTATCAATAGCTTTGATCACCTTTGATCTTTGTTGAACCATTTGTTTCTTATTCTTAATTATGATCAGATAAAATTATCTTGGTTGGACTGACTAGAACATTGGATAATATCGTTTTGTCAGTCTTATGAGGATTTTGAAGAATATATTTTGAATATTAGATTTTGAAGGATGCTGTCAGAACTGATTGAATTTGTTTATTCAGTGTTCTGCAGAGGTACCTAATGAACCATTTTTTTGAGATATTTCATAATTTATTTTAAAAAGTAAATAATTGATCCTTGAAACTATGTATGATTTATGAAACTGTATTTTGAATGGAGAGTGATTTCTAGAATATTATGGTTTATTCATTTATTGTGAAATTACATAGAATTATGATATTTATATGTTACGATGGAAAAGTGCTTTAATACGGATCGGATATATACTCTCAACCTAACTATATTCTGAACCCTACCAATGGAGATTATATATTAGTACTTTGGATCTTACCAATGAGGGTTATGCATTAATTTTTGGACCCTGCTAATGGGGGTTGTATATTAGTTTTTGGATCATACCAATGAATGTTCTATATTGGCACTCTAATTGAGCTCACTATTTCTGTTCTGGGCTTTGCCATAGGGATAAGTGTGATTATAGTTAAGACTGTCGAGCTATATATAATTTATTTTAAATTAGATTTATGATTATGTATGCATATAAATATTTAAAAAAATTTGTTTTGTATTAAATCAGTATGGAATATGTTCTTATATTTATTTTAATATTTATTTTCAAATATCATATTTTATGAATATATTTGAAATATCTTATTGAGATATTCATTACTTACTGAGCTATCGAAGTCATTACTTCTCCTTTGTTTTTAGATTCAGATTATTAATTGAGGAAATAGGTACTATGAGAGTGAATTTAGAGAAAAGAGACGATAGTATTAACCAAGTTTGAACAAAGATTTATTATTTTGTTTATATGATTATTATTTAAACTTTAATTGATGTAAGATCGTTTGAATATCATTGAAATTTTGTAAAAGGTTAAAGTTAATTTTTAATTAATTAAATTATAGACTTAGTTTATTATGAATTTTATTGTGATGTATTGATATGTGTTTAGAATGCCTTACATGTTTGTAGAAAGAGTTTTTAATGAGTATGCAGTGGTTGCTATGAGCCCTTAGTTCGTAGATCTCAGATGGAGGGGCATGACAAAACTATTTTTGATTATGCATTCATCAGCAAATATGATATTAGCAAACATCATCTATTTACCATGACACTGGAGAGTAAAGTGGTGCACGATATCAAAGTTTTTAGGCCTGCGCGGGTACAAAGCCATTGAAAAAGAAATACAAATAAGCTACTCCATATCAATAAATTACAGCTTATCCTCTACCCATAGTTACAATGAATGTTATCAACAGTCAGTAGCTATCCATACTAAAATCAATAAACATAAGATCCTAAAAGGCGAATGTATCAAGTTTCATTCAATCAACTAACTAATTCCTATCTCTACAACCAAGCATAATCATAAGGACTCATTTGGCATGCAATGTGGGTTGTGACTTCACCCCGAATCCAAACTTCTTTGAGAAAATGTTCCATCCACTCTTTGGCTTCCCAAGCTTCTCAATTTCCTGCTTCATGCTTAAACATTCCTTCTCAAGCTCTGAAACTCGCAACCTCATGTCCTCGACACCCACTTGATGGTCATTCTCCTTTTGGTCCTGAGTGATTTCGGTCCGGATTGTTTCATGATTGTTCTTTGGAAGCATGATGTTCCCATTAGGGGCATGGGAGTTCTCCAAGTTGTCGGAGACAAAGAACCAGCCAGCAATTGAGGTACGTAGACGAAGCTGCTCAAAGAAGAGGACTTGAACAACCACCCTAAGGGGTAGCCTTTCATTTTGGGCTGCATGGGTGCAGGCTTCCAAGGAGAGCTTCTGGCAGTTCATGAGCCGGCAAAGCTGCTCACGTTCAGACTCTGAGAGCCATGGGTGGGACTACATACAAATATGAAAAAAGATAAATAATCAAATACCATGTGATATGTCAATCGAAAAGGCAAAATATATCATCATGATAAACATAAGATTTCAAGTTTAATTGCATACAAATTGGTATCTTTACAGCATGATACAACTGTGAGACATAACATATAAATTTTCCTTGCATGAAGGTGCCGTTTAGAAATTTAAAAAAGAAATGTTCATAGTTTGTATGCTCATATGATGAGCTTGATTGTCTGGTCCAGGGGATTTATCCAAGGTCTATTGGCCTGGGTTTGTCAGGACACATCATAGCTCAACTTCATCATAAAACCAAGTCTGGCACATTTCTGAAACCTGCTCTAGGCTCGACTTTAACTTGCTTTATCACATAAAAAAGAGTTCCTTCAATTGAAGTAGGCATATCATCTGTTACTCTTCATTTACACAATGAACAGTGCCAAAGGACTTTAATTTTCTATTCAACAAGTGAACTGTAAAATGAGCATGTTGTTTCCGGTTACAAACAAATTCCAGGAATCAAATAAGGAGATTACACTATCTTAAAACAATCAAGTTTTTTTCTTTCATCATTAAGTCTGCCAAGAAGATAGATGTGCATTAGTGTAAAAAGACTACAATCTCATTCACTGGAAAGTTGATGCACACCATGTTTATGTTCTTCTAGAGAAGTCTGCATGTGTACATACACAACCATGCAGACATATATGCGATGCGAGAGTGCATGGCTGTGCATGTAATTTGAGAAATATGATTCTCCAGTAAAAGAATGTAAAAGTTCAAATTAGTTATAAAGTGCTATTACCTTAAGATATATATCAATAGCACGGTAGATGCCATCATCTAAAGGCCTGGCATAATCAGGAATGACAGCTGCCAGTGACTGGAACTTGGGCAGTTTCAAATTAACATCTGTTGCAACTTCAGCCAGATAACCATCAATAAGTTTTGCCACCATGGTCATTGGTGTCAATGAAGGGGAAGAGGTCATCACTTGCCCCTCATCCACAATACCAGGTGAGGTTGCAAGAATTGATTGGTCTGTTAACATGAAGTGGTCAAGGATTCGCTGGACACAATCTATATCATAAAGAGTTTCAACTGAGTACCCCAAGTTTGGTATCAAAAGGTCTTCCAATGCAGCTTCATCCAATTGGGCTCCTATCCTTTTCTCTAAATTTTCCCTAGATGAAGGACTTGCATGCAAGATCATTGAGGTACGAAGCATACCAAGTAGAAATTTTGTTGAGGTAACTCCCTTTTTCATAGGTAGCAGTCCAACAATCTCTTCAAGGAAGACCCTCTGATCGCTTTCTGATGGTGCTGAAATTGAAGCACCAGGAGTGATACGTGTAGTGCCATCGCGGAAGCTTGAGTTCCTACTCAGGCATGGCAGGAACCTCCTTGCATAAAACATGAGTGCCCCAGCAATATTTTCTGGTTTCATGCCTTTAGCTTCCACAGCCAAAATAAGCCTCTTGAATAAAGGCAGACTGAGGAAAGAAGCATCTTCATACCACCAATCAGCACCAGTGGATCTTGGTGTCTCTTCAGCAACTATTCCATTCCACAGAGCACTGCCTCCTGGGCTCTTCATGGAGGTGCGTCCAGCCATGGACCAGCCAAAAAGATTTGGGTCAGCACAAGCTTTAGATGCCAGTGTGTTGATGCACCTTGAGACTGTGTGAAGCTCTTCTGCATAGGAAAGAACACTCTCGCACGATTCCAGAGCTTTGATTGAATCTTTCCAACTATTAAAGACTTCATTAAGGAAGTGCTCTGTTTGTAAAATAAGATTCCCACCTACACAATCTTCAGTCATGCATAGGTACTCAGCAGCACAGTGCAGACAGACCACATTGAGAGCATTCATCTCTATCTTTACATCATAGCAAAATTTTGCTATAAGCTCGAAAGCCTTGGCACCACCAGGAATGTCATGAAGCTGCAAGACACAGGCTTTTCCATCCTCACCATGACATTCACTAATCATTTTTTGCAAAAGCCCACTCCTATTAAGCAATGGGAACTGCAAGAATTCATGAAAAAATAGGAAGTGGATGTCAGATCATAGCACATTTCACAAAAATGATATAGGTGACTTAAAAACCAAACCATAGATCTATACTTTGGACTTTATTAAATCAAAAATAGTGATGCTTAGGGCATTAAATCAAGTTATTAACATGCATGTACCATGCCACAATTGTAGTTATACATATATCTAACAAACTAAATGAACCATCCTGCAGCAAATTTTTTTTCCAATTTAACATGCTAATCAAATCGTGGTATATTACTGCTTAAAACCTCCAAGCATTTGCATGCAGATAAATCATGATAGCATCATTTAGTGTTCTAGGAAGGATTGTTTCTATGGAAAACTGTCTGGTTGAATACACATCATGGCAAGAGCTGAATATCAAGCCAAAGATTTTAAGATGATGAGTTCTTTGAGGAAGAAGACTCCACATAATGAAGATTGTTCATGTGATGGCTACAATAAGAGAGAGTTCTTTCATTTTTCCTGCAGAAAAAGAAGTGCTGCTAACAAAGCAGAACCCCCACTCACCTCCCCATGCACCAAAAAAAAAAAAGCCAGTAAACAAACAAACAACTAAAAAAAATTAGAGGAACTGCATCAGATACAAAAGCTGGGCCTATGAAGTTTATGTTTGTGCCAATTTCCATCTGTTATATGGAAATTGATACCTTCTAATTGGGATGTCATTGCATCATTTTTTTTCTTTTGAAAGAAATTCTGACATAACAGATTAATTGTTTTAGATATATATATGAGAATTTATGATGGTATGCGAGATGGAATCCATAATAGCTCCAAAAGAAGCTAAAAAATTATTCTAAATTGCTAGTACTAATGACATATGTTGTTAACGCATAAATTTTTTTGGGAAGATTATTTGTTACGGTCTTCATTGCAATAGAATGTATGTCTTTTGCCAGGAAGTCCAGGTCACTGATTAGCATTTTTCCAATATAGCCATTAACTAGCATACCATTTTCATCTAATTTGTGAAACTGGATCTGTCCAGACCGAAAAGTTAAAAATTCCATCAAAATCATATCCACTTTGATAATTGGGCTGCTACCAGCCACACTAGCATATGTAGATAAATGGACACTACTAACACCATATGGAGGCAATTGAAGCAAAGAAACAGACCTTATGGAGGTGAAAGGACATTTCTCCCACTTCGACGATAACATCACTTACAAGCTCAGTGGTACATTTCCTGCGGTGCAGCAAGGTACTCAAATGTGAGAATGAATTTGCAAAAAAGATTATAACCAGGAGACAGGAAAGATGATTTCTTTCATGCTGATTGAATCTATGAAGATACAATGATAAACTTGATTACTTATCAGAACGGCTTAGGACATCAAGTTTCTTCGTGGTAGATTAATAGCTTTGCATCAATTCAATCCCTAAATTGGTGGTTCCTTCCACAGGAAAGAACACAAATAACATCCTAACCTATTGATCATGCAATCAGAAACCTTCAAGTATTGACAGCTCTCAAATCTCATGATGGCCGCTAATTGTACAATCAAACAAGTGGAGGACTAGAAGCGGGCAATGTGCACTATGCACACTATTAGATATGCTTAAAATATTTCTTTTGAGCTTTGATTTAATCGAAAATTCTTGTGACAAACCTCTGGAGATCTTTGTCCAGACAATTATTGATACTTTCCAGACTATTTCAGAGAGCAACATAATCACTTTATCAAGATAATAGCACAAGCACTTTTAAGTATAGTACTTGTGCTGCTAAGAACAGATGGCAACATATTCAGTAAGTATGATAGGGAAGATAATACATTGTATCACTCCAACATTAGCTCGATTTCACATCATACCCATTTATCTTTACCCAAGAATATCGGTCACACAACTATGAGCCATTTATTGGAAAAATCTTAGGTTGGAAGACCATTGCTCAGTATTTATTTGAAAACATTCAAGATGGTGAGGATGCTACTTTTGTAATGCTTGTCCATAAATTTGAGATAGAGCCAATATGAATGTTTGTCAAAACTGTGCAAGCACAAATGTTTAATTTCTGTTGATCCTCTAATCCTCCTCGGAAATCTTTAGAGGATTCTCCATTCCCTTAATTTTCTAGCCTCCTGTCGGATGATCTTAAACATTAGTTCACAAACACCCCAAATTTGCCCTGTGGCACAAATGCCACAAGGAGAATGCACTTGTAAACTCATAATGTTAATAGTACATTCATATAGAGATGTGAACATCACCGAAAATTTCTTAGAATTTCAAGTACCTCGCTGTAAAAGAAATGCATGTATGAAGTACTGTAATTGAGCAGAGGAGAATGTTGTAACTCTTCGACATGAACCAGAAATTCTGTTGAGAGCTGGATATGGGAATACATACCACGTTTGGCCTTCCAGCTGGAAGATTTCAGCCTTGGAGCCCAGTTTCATGGTTGCCATCCTTTCTTTTACCTTCTTATTATTTGAAGTACTGGTTTCTGGCAGAAATGTTATCGCATCCTACGTTTACTGGAGGAGGAAATGAAAAAACTTGAGCGATGATTATATCGCACAGAAGAACCAAGTATACAGATCTTGAGAAGAAGTGACGGGACAGAAGGTATCATAAGCCCATTGTTTCTCTTCTATTTTTGTTATTATTATTACTTTTTAAAAAACAATTTCAGTTGGGACTTGGGAAGGGGAGAAGGGAAAGAGCTTAAGATGGGCCCGGGTCTAATGGGTGGGGAGGAAAAGGGGGCAGCAGCCAACAGCGCGTCCCCTTGAAATTCTCCTTGATGGATTCCACCGGCTTTGCCTTTTACTCAGTAACATCATTGAGAAGATGTGGTCACCCATTTTTATGTCTACCTCCTTTTAACCGCACCTTTCTCGGTTAAAGAGAAATAGGTGGTACCTTGCGTTATTACGTTGGAGCTAAAACTAGGCTCGGATCTATCCGTAGTATCGGACAGGCACGATTTTGAGTTGAGAACTAGATTCGAAATAATTTAAATTTAATTATAAAATTTATTTATTTTTTGGATTAAATGCGAATATATCTTCGATCTGTTTCGAATCTGAAATTCAGTTTGAAGTCCAATCCAAATTAGACCCATCCATATTTTAATCCCACCATGCATAACATGCTACTCCGCCCTTTGTATTTCATCAATTCCCAATTGCGTGCTATCCATCATGCATATGCTCTGCGATTTACCCTATTTCCCTTGCAACCTGGTTCACTTACACCGCTTCAAATTGCACAATAGATAACATGCCACACTACCCCTTCAATTTCACCAATTCCCAATTGCCCGCTATCCACTGTGCATATGCTTCCGAATTTGCCCTAAAGATTGTCTCCTGGCCGCCCCAATCCCCAACCGTCCCCAAACCTCTCCGAGGGCTTCCGCCTTCTGCTCATCTTAGTGTAGAAGGACAGCCACCAACACTATACTGGCATTCGCCGTTGGCTAGTCTATGAAAAGGAGCTGCCGCCTTAATCTATCCAATGAGCTCTTCAACAGTGTCGGCAAGGTCTGCAGTTGATCGCTCGACTGCAGCCACTATGCTCGATTCTCTTCACCCATGCCCGATCGTCTCTAGAGGTCAGACCATCTCCGATGGAGATGGCGAAGGTGGCGGACGGAGCCGCTGATGTCAGACGTGCTTTGCTTCTATGGCATCCATCTCCACCAGATCAGAACCTGACGGCATTTAACATGAACGACACCACTAGGAACATCTTGCCAATGACAACAATGTAGAAGCTGGAGAGCAATGGGTTAGGGCTTTCGATTTTTTTTTTTTATTTTTTAAGAGAGAAAATTGGGAAGAGAGGTGATGTAGGCGGTAGATTGGCTCAATCGGGTTCAGGCCAGGCTCGGGCCTAAACTCAGATCGGGCTCGGACTTGAGTCTTTCAAAAATTTTTGGGCCTAAGCCCAGCCCGAAGTCTGATAAAAAATTTTGGGCTGGGCTCGAGCAGAGGTGTGGCATAGTCCTGCCCGGCCTATTTTTAATCCTAAATTACGTCTAAAATTCAGAACTTGCAGGCTATACTTCTCTTAGAATATATACTAGAAAACAACGTGCACTAAACTGTGGGATTAAAATTGAATAACAGAAAGAAAATAGAAAGATAGGTGTTGGGTATAAAATACCCACAGCCGAAGTCCTCAGCAGAATCAGCTCCAGGAGGTCCGCCCGGACTCCTACGGGAGCCGGGCTTCGTCGCCAACGTCAACCGCTGGTAAGGTTCGTCCGGACTCCTACGGGAGCCGGACTCCGCCAACAACTTCAACCGCAAGTAGACTCCGCCCGGACTCCTACGGGAGCCGGGCTCCGTCCTCAACATCAGCTGCCGGTAAGCCTTGTCCGGACTCCTACGGGAGCCGGACTTCGCCTTTAACTTTAATTGCAGGAAGACTCTGCCCGGACTCCTACGGGAGCCGGGCTTCGTCCTCGACTCCAACGGCTGCAGACAGACTTCGTCCGGACTCCTACGGGAGCCGGACTCCGCCAATAGCTTCAACCGCAAGTAGACTCCGCTCGGACTCCTACGGGAGCCGGACTCCGTCCTCAACATCAGCTGCCGGTAAGCCTTGTCCGGACTCCTACGGGAGTCGGACTTCGCCTTTAACTTTAATTGCAGGAAGACTCCGCCCGGACTCCTACGGGAGCCGGGCTTCATCCTCGACTCCAACGGCTGCAGACAGACTTCGTCCGGACTCCTACGGGAGCCGGACTCCGCCAACAGCTTCAACCGCAAGTAGACTCCGCCCGAACTCCTACGGGAGCCGGGCTCCGTCCTCAACGTCAGCTGTCGGTAAGCCTTGTCCAAACTCCTACGGGAGCCGGACTTCGCCTTCAACTTTAACTGCAAGTAGACTTCGTCCGGACTCCTACGGGAGCCGGACTTCGCCTTTAACTTTAATTGCAGGAAGACTCCGCCCGGACTCCTACGGGAGCCGGGCTTCGTCCTCGACTCCAACGGCTGCAGACAGACTTCGTCCGGACTCCTACGGGAGCCAGACTCCGCCAACAACTTCAACCGCAAGTAAACTCCGCCCGGACTCCTACGGGAGCCGGGCTCCGTCCTCAACATCAGCTGCCGGTAAGCCTTGTCCGAACTCCTACGGGAGTCAGACTTTGCCTTTAACTTTAATTGCAGGAAGACTCCGCCTGGACTCCTATGGGAGCCGGGCTTCGTCCTCGACTCCAACGGCTGCAGACAGACTTCGTCCGGACTCCTACGGGAGCCGGACTCCGCCAACAGCTTCAACCGCAAGTAGACTCCGCCCGGACTCCTACAGGAGCCGGGCTCCGTCCTCAACATCAGCTGCCGGTAAGCCTTGTCTGGACTCCTACGGGAGCCGGACTTCGCCTTTAACTTTAATTGCAGGAAGACTCTGCCCGGACTCCTACGGGAGCTGGGCTTCGTCCTCGACTCCAACGGCTGCAGACAGACTTCGTCCGGACTCCTACGGGAGCCGGACTCCGTCAACAACTTCAACCGCAAGTAGACTCCGCCCGGACTCCTACGGGAGTCGGGCTCCGTCCTCAACATCAGTTGCCGGTAAGCCTTGTCCGGACTCCTACGGGAGCCGAACTTCGCCTTTAACTTTAATTACAGGAAGACTCCATCCAGACTCCTACGGGAGCCGGGCTTCATCCTCGACTCCAACGGCTGCAGACAGACTTCGTCCGGACTCCTACGGGAGTCGGACTCCGCCAACAGCTTCAACCACAAGTAGACTCCGCCCGGACTCCTACGGGAGCCGGACTCCGTCCTCAACATCAGCTGTCGGTAAGCCTCGTCCGGACTCCTACGGGAGCCGGACTTCGCCTTTAACTTTAATTGCAGGAAGACTCCGCCCGGACTCCTACGGGAGCCGGGCTTCGCCTTTAACTTTAACTGCAAGTAGACTTCATCCGGACTCCTACGGAAGCTAGACTCCGTCTTCTATTCCGACTGCGGGAAGACCTCGCCCAAACTCCTACGGATACCGGACCTCGCTACCGACTCCAACCGAACTTCGACCGACAAGTCTGGACCCCCTGGCAGGCCACAGTAACGGACAACACTGCTCCACTCCCTGCGGCGGACCCTACGCAGCTCCATCACTCCCTGACAGGCCGCAGTAACGGTCACAGCACTACTCCACTCCCTGCGACGGACCCTACGCAGCTCCATCACTCCCTGGCAGGCCACAATAACGGCCACGATCCTGCTCCACTTCCTGCGACGGATACCGCGCGATTCTCCCACCCGCTGGCAAATCGCGACAACAGACGCCGCTCCACTCCCCGCGGCAGACTCCACGTGGCACACCCCGGTGATAGCCACGGGTCCACTCCACTACTCTTCGCAGCAAACTCCGCCTGACCCTGGGCAGTCCACTGCCAGATGGTTACAGATGTCGCTATCAGGCTACTGCCCCCTCCGCCTATAAAAGGGAGGCTCCAGATATGTTATTCGATAAGCTTTCATCTTTCATCTAAAAACTCTGCTAAATTCTCCGTTCGAGCACTCCATTCTTGTTGAGGCAGAGAACTAACTTGAGCATCGGAGGGTCTTGCCGGAGTAACCCCACCTCCGGTTTAGACTTCCTTTGCAGGTCCCGGCAGCGACCGCGACTTCCTCGACTCCAGCTTCTCCGGCGCAGGTGGATTTTTGCACCAACAGGATTAGCGCTAGAGGAAGGGTCTGAACCTTCGCAGTACCCTTGTTCTTAAAGGAGCGCTCAACGGATCCACCTCCGGTCATCTTATCCGGCACCCACTCCTCTTTTCCTCATCTGATGCCTTCTTGCGAGGCATTCGCACAACTACCTCCGGCTATGGTCGCCGACAAGGAGCGGTCGGACGATCGGCCTCTATCGGATCCCGTCAACACCATTTCGGGGGGATCCCAGCGAAAGGCAACCAACATTCCAGCTGTATCCCCCAAGCGGCAAAAAGTTGAAGAACCCATAACCTTTACCGAAGAAGACACCCAGGGAGTCCAATTCTCTCATAACGACGTGGTCGTAGTTTCCTTGAATATAGCAAATTACGACGTCCGTCGCATTCTTGTCGACAACGGAAGTTCGGCTGACATCTTGTTCTACGATGCCTTTTCAAGAATGTCTGCTCTTGGCGGTCATCTGAGGCCGATTTGCTCCCCCCTGGTGGGGTTTACCGGTGACGCCGTTCCGACGGAAGGAATGATAGCTTTGATTGTGACCGCGGGTCAATATCCAAAGCAATCCAGGGCTCTGGTGAATTTCTTGGTGGTGAAGGCACCATCCGCCTACAATGCAATCCTTGGCCGACCCGGCCTCAATGCCCTCCGAGCTGTCGTTTCGACCTACCATTTGAAGTTGAAGTTCCCCACCAACCAGGGGATCGGAGAGGTCCGGGGAGACCAGGCCTTGGCCAGACACTGCTACAACATCGCCTTGCAAAGAAGCGATCAGGCTGACCCCTGTCCCATCGATGGACTAGATGCTCGCGATGACCTCACCGAAGAAAAGGGCGGCCCAATCGAAGATCTGGTACCAATCCCTTTGAATGATGGAAATGCGGAGCATGTGGTGCTAATCGGCTCCAACCTGGGGGAGGAGGTGCGGATGCGTCTTATTGACTTTCTACGGAGGAATGCGGATGTTTTCGCTTGGGTTCCAGCAGACATGCCGGAGATTGACACAGAAGTCATGGAGCATCATCTGGCCGTCGATCCAAAGCATCGACCGACGAAAGAAAAAATCTGGAGTCATGCTCCGGAGAGGCAGAAGACGATAGCCGAGGAAGTGGATAAGCTCCTCAAGGCCGGATTCATTAAGGAAGTCAATTATCCTAATTGGATTTTCAATATTGTTCTGGTCAAAAAAGCAAACGACAAGTGGAGGATGTGCATAGACTTCAAAAAGCTGAATAAGGCTTGTCCAAAGGACAGCTACCCCCTTCCCAGAATCGACCAACTGGTGGATGCGACCTCAGGCCATGAGCTCCTCACCTTTATGGACGCATTCTCCGGCTATAATCAAATTAGAATGGCGTCTGAAGATGAAGAAAAGACAGCTTTCATCACTAATTGCGGCCTTTACTGTTACAGGGTCATGCCTTTCGGCCTCAAGAATGCGGGCGCAACCTACCAACGGTTGGTGAACAAAATCTTTAAAGAGCAGATCGGCCGAAACATGGAGGTCTATGTGGACGATATGCTCGTAAAAAGCAAATCTTCCAGAAATCATGTCGCCGACCTCGAGGAGACCTTTGACACCCTCCGAAAGTATAGAATGAAGCTGAACCCAACTAAATGTGCTTTCGGAGTAACCTCAAAAAAGTTTCTGGGCTTCATGGTATTGGGGCGCGGGATTGAGGCCAATCCAGAGAAAATTCGCACCATCCAGGAGATGACCGCCCCAAAGTCGATCAAAGAGGTTCAGCACCTCACAGGGAGGATAGCGGCTCTTAATCGCTTCGTCGTAAGGTCGGCCGAACGGTGCTTGCCCTTCTTTCAAACTCTCAAGCGGCCGAAGAACTTCTGTTGGACTCCTGAGTGCCAACAGGCGTTCGAGGAGTTAAGAAGCTACCTTAGCTCACCCCCGCTGTTGGCAAAACCTGAACCTGGGGAGGAACTATTTTTGTACCTAGCGGTCTCTCCCATGGCCCTCGCGGCCGTCCTTGTCAAAGAAGAAGCGAAAGTCCAGCGACCAGTCTACTACATTAGCCACGTGCTGAGGGACGCCGAGACCAGGTACACCAAATTAGAAAAACTGACTTACGCCTTGTTGATTGCAGCTCGGAGGCTCCGACCCTACTTTCAAGGGCACACCGTGACACTACTCACCGACCAACCAATCAAGGCGGTCCTGCATCGGGCAGATACCTCCGGGAGGATGACGAAATGGACGATCGAGCTCACAAAATTCGACATCGATTATCGACCCAGGCCAACAGTGAAGGTCCAAATACTGGCAGATTTCATAGTAGAGTGCACCATCCCAGAGGAGGCTGAACTTGAACAAAGCAAAGGTGACGACCTGAAGTCCCAACCGAACTCCCCCAACGAAGAGGCTAATCCCTCTGATCGCTTTTGGACTTTCTATGTGGACGGATCTTCCAACATGTCGGGGGCAGGCGCAGGCCTGATTTTGGTCAGTCCAGAGGGGGTCATCGCGGAGTACGCCCTGCGTTTCGAGTTTCCCACAACAAACAATGGAGCGGAATATGAAGCTCTGATCGCAGGGCTAAGGATCGCCAAAGAACTGGGAATAGGTCAACTCTGGGTACATAGTGACTCTCAACTGGTGGTGGGGCAAGTCAGCGGGAGGTATGAAGCGCGGGAGGACAGTATGGCCAAATATCTTGAGAAAGTAAAGGAGCTTACCCCCGCCTTTAGCAGCTTCGACATTAGGCAGATTCCAAGGTTGGAAAATACCAGAGCCGACCTTCTCTTCAAGCTGGCAACGTCGGCTCCGTCCGGGTTGCCCAAAGGCGTTCTTTTTGAAGTTTTGAAGCACCCAAGTACAGAAGAATCGCGGTCCGTAATGAAGATCGACCACGAGCCCAGCTGGATTGACCCGCTGATAACCTATCTCAGAGATGGAGTCCTCCCCCAGGACGCGAAGGAGGCTCGGAAGCTCCGAAATCAAGCCTCCCAATACATCCTTTATGAGGGCAAATTGTACAAAAGATCATACTCTTTACCCCTCTTAAAATGTCTCCGGCCCTCGGAAGCTGACTACGCCTTGTGGGAAGTACACGAAGGAATTTGCGAAAACCATTCGGGAGCTAGATCTTTATCCCACAAGTTGCTCCGCCAAGGATATTACTGGCCAACGATGCATCATGATTCGATTGAATATGTCAAAAAGTGTGATCGATGCCAGAGATACGCCAACGTTCAGAGACAGCCCGCCATCGAGCTCACACCCTTGAGCACCCCATGGCCTTTTGCACAATGGGGGATGGATATCCTTGGCCCCTTTCCCATGGCGTCTGGACAAAGGAAGTTCCTCCTTGTAGCGATTGACTACTTCACCAAATGGGTTGAAGCCGAACCACTAGCAAAAATCACAGAAGCGAAAGTGCAGGATTTCGTCTGGAAATCGATCGTGTGCAGGTTCGGTTTGCCTAGAACCCTAATCACTGATAATGGACGGCAATTCGCGGGAGCAAAATTCATCGAATTCTATGAAGATCTAAACATCTCCCACAACTTCACATCAGTAGCCCATCCCCAGGCGAACGGCGAAGCTGAGGTGACTAACAGAACCCTTTTGCAGGAGATTAAGACAAGGCTTGAAAAAGCAAAGGGAACTTGGGCGGACGAGCTTTATCATGTGCTATGGGCGTATCGAACTATCCAGAGGTTACCTACGGGGGAGACCCCCTTTGCTTTAGCCTTCGGTACGGAAGCCGTCATCCCAATCGAGCTTAAACTCCCATCGGCACGAGTCGTGGCATTCGACGAACATCAAAATTCACAAAGTCTTAGAGCCAACCTCGACCTGCTGGAAGAAAGACAGAAGATCGCTCAGGTTCGAATGGCAGCCTACAGACAGAAAGTTGCTCGATATTACAATGCCCGAGTCAAGAACAAAGCCTTTAAAGCAGGAGATCTAGTACTTCGACGAGCTGCTGTCTCGCAACCTCAAGACCGGGGGAAACTCGCCCCAAACTGGGAAGGACCGTATGAAGTCAAAGAAGTAGTCCGGTCAGGAACCTATTATCTTAAGGAACTCGGAGGAGCGACCTCCCGCGATCGTGGAACTCAGAAAACTTACAGGTGTACTACCAATAACTTCATTTTAATTGAAAGTTGCATACCTGCATGTCTTTAAACAATTCGCACAAACTGTGTCAGAAGCGAAAGGGAAACGTCGTCCCGACAAAGTCGAAGGCCTGGTTCCATTTAGACCGGATGGGGTGAGAGGCCTCACAACGCCCATATGAGCCCCCACAGCCCTGTTAGGGACAGGAGGAGAACCTCGCCCTAACTTGAGCAAAGTCGAAGGCCCGGTTTCATTTAGACCGGATGGGGGAAGAGGCCTCACAACGCCCATATGAGCCCCCACAGTCTGTTAGGATAGGAGGAGAACCTCGTCCTAACTGAGCAAAGTCGAGGCCCGGTTCATTAGACCGGATGGGGGAGAGGCCCACAATGCCCATTGAGCCCCACAGCCCTGGGACAGGAGGAGAACCTCGTCCTAACTTGAGCAAAGTCGAAGGCCCGGTTCCATTTAGACCGGATGGGGGGAGAGGCCCTACAACGCCCATATGAGCCCCCACAGCCCTGTTAGGGACAGGAGGAGAACCTCGCCCTAACTTGAGCAAAGTCGAAGGCCCGATTTCATTTAGATCGGATAGGGGGAGAGGCCTTACAACGCCCATATGAGCCCCACAGCCCTGTTAGGGACAGGAGGAGAACCTCGCCCTAACTTGAGCAAAGTCGAAGGCCCGTTCCATTTAGACCGGATGGAGAGAGTGTCGGGCACAAAATACCTACGGTCGAAGTTCTCAACAGGATTAGCCATTGCAGACTCCGCCCGGACTCCCACGGGAGACGAGCACCGTCACCAACTTCAACTGCCGGTAAGATCCGCCCGAACTCCCACGGGAGATGGGCTCCGCCTACGACTCGACCCCAAGGGAGACTTCGCCCGGACTCCTACGGGAGCCGGGCTCCGTCACCAACTTCAACTGCCGGTAAGATCCGCCCGAACTCCCACGGGAGATGGGCTCCGCTTACGACTCCGACCCCAAGGGGGACTTCGTCCGGACTCCTACGGGAGCCGGGCTCCGTCACCAACTTCAACTGCCGGTAAGATTCGTCCGGACTCCTACGGGAGCTGGACTCCGCCAACAACTTCAACCGCAAATAGACTCCGCCCGGACTCCCACGGGAGCCGCACTCCGCCCATGACTCCAATCACAGGAGGGTTCCGTCCGGACTCCCACGGGATCCGAACTTCGCCTTGACTTCAGCGAAGAAAAACTCCGAGCGAAAAGGAAAAAGGAAGGCAACGGACTATGACAGCTACGATTAGAAAACGGACAGCGATCGAGGTACAGAAAACTCTGTCACCGCAAGGACTGGGGCTCCCATCGGGAGTCCCAGCTTTTGAGAAAGTTTTCGACACAAAACAGGACAACCTACTTAGGATGACAGAAGCTCGAATCCCCGAACTCAAGCCCTAGGAGGGACCCCAGGCCTGATTGGCCCCAAGCAAGCCTGCAGCCATTGACGGGAAAATGACAACCAGGTATCTTCGAACGGCGTAAAAGTCGAAAAGAGCTCGACAAATAACAGTCAACATGAATAAAAGAGATCGTCGACGACCTTGGGACGACGTGAAAAAAAAAGAAGAAAAGAAGGAAGAGAGAAGAAAGAAGAATAAAGAAGTTCGACAGACGACTACACGATACAAGATGCAGACGAGGTAACAAAATCTCCTTTTCATTTTTCAACTGACAGATGTACGTTACAAGACCCGGTGGGCCAAAAAAAAAAAAAATGTATACATCATTGCAAGTCTCGCGAACACGGTTTGGAAAGGATGCACCGGAGGCCGCTTCAAGCTGCAAACTTCTCTTCCCATTTCTGTCCTTCCCAGCCGCGTCATCCAGTACGTGTGATGGGCTCATCGGCTTTTGCCCCGCCTTGTTTCGCTCCACCTCCGAAGTCCCAACCTTAGGGGAAAAGGATGGGATAGATTCCCGGGGGCGGTAAGGGCAACGGCAGCGACGACGAAGACCTGTTTCAAGAAGAACCGGAGTCACCCTGGAGGCAACGGTGGCACCGAAAATATGCGTCATCACCGAATACTCCGTGGTAGCCGCCGTCCAAAATGCTCCGGCAAGGTCGGCATGCGCTACTTCCACCGTCCCCGCAACAGGTTCTACTGCCCCACCGTCGACGTCGACCGCTTCTGGTCCCTCGGCCACGACGATATCAAGGATCCGCCACAGCTTGTGACGACAGCTCTGCCCTCTTGACCGATATCATCCTGCCTTGCTACTCTGAAATTCTCGGGCAGAATACCTTTACTGGCGGCCCGTTATTAAACCCCTGTTGTTGAAGGAATTCTTCCTTGAGCCCCCTTTGAGACGATGGGGATCTTAGCGGCCACTTGATGACCGGCGAACTCACCGGCCGCTGTTCTCCTCCTCACCTTCCTCCAGGCCCTATACATCCCTTCGAGGATGGCCTCCGGAGTGGAGGGCATGACGTGGGAACCCCTTAGAGAAGAATCAAGGGGGCTGAAGACAGTGAGGGCTGGTGCGAGGAAGTGGCTGAGTAGTTAGGCTCTCAGACGAAAGAAAGATGCTGTCCTTTCGACAGGATGGAGCCCCGAAGGAAGAGTAGGGGGTTTAAATAGCCAGCGGATCTTAGCACAGTTATGGCGGCGGGTGTCCCTAGGCCAACTGGTGCATGCCACGTGTCCCACTCGCCGCTATCGAGGATTGACTGTTCGCAAATTTCTGTAGCGCAACGCTTGGGATCACGTTTCGATGGGAGTTCCGAAAAGACTCTTCAGGTCGCCCCGATCCGAAAAGACTCCAGCACGTGCACATTTAATACCAAAATATCTGGGGGCGGCAGTGCGCAGGATTCGAGGGGATGATTTCGGCTGTGCCCATCTCTCTCTGTACTTCCTTCGTTCGAAATTCAAACTCGAAGTAGGGGGACTGGTGTTGGGTATAAAATACCACAGCCGAAGTCCTCAGCAGAATCAGCTCCAGGAGATCCGCCCGGACTCCTACGGGAGCCGGGCTTCGTCGCCAACATCAACCGCTGGTAAGGTTCGTCCGGACTCCTACGGGAGCCAGACTCCGCCAACAACTTCAACCGCAAGTAGACTCCGCCCGGACTCCTACGGGAGCCGGGCTCTGTCCTCAACATCAGCTGTCGGTAAGCCTTGTCCGGACTCCTACGGGAGCCGGACTTCGCCTTTAACTTTAATTGCAGGAAGACTCTGCCCGGACTCCTACGGGAGCCGGGCTTCATCCTCGACTCCAATGGCTGCAGACAGACTTTGTCCGGACTCCTACAGGAGCCGGACTCCGCCAACAACCTCAACCGCAAGTAGACTCCGCCCGGACTCCTACGGGAGCCGGGCTCCATCCTCAACATCAGCTGCCGGTAAGCCTTGTCTGGACTCCTACGGGAGCCGGACTTCGCCTTTAACTTTAATTACAGGAAGACTCCGCCCGGACTTCTACGGGAGCCGGGCTTCGTCCTCGACCCCAACGGCTGCAGACAGACTTCATCCGGACTCCTACGGGAGCCGGACTCCGCCAACAACTTCAACCGCAAGTAGACTCCGCCCGGACTCCTACGGGAGTCGGGCTCTGTCCTCAACATCAGCTGCCGGTAAGCCTTGTCCGGACTCCTACGGGAGCCGGACTTCGCCTTTAACTTTAATTGCAGGAAGACTCCGCCCGGACTCCTACGGGAGCCGGACTTCGTCCTCGACCCCAACGGCTGCAGACAGACTTCGTCCGGACTCCTACGGGAGCCGGACTCTGCCAACAACTTCAACTGCAAGTAAACTCCGCCCGGACTCCTACGGGAGCCGGGCTCTGTCCTCAACATCAGCTACCGGTAAGCCTTGTCCGGACTCCTACGGGAGCCGAACTTCGCCTTTAACTTTAATTGCAGGAAGACTCCGCCCGAACTCCTACGGGAGCCGGGCTTCGTCCTCGACCCCAACGACTGCAGACAGACTTCGTTCGGACTCCTACGGGAGTCGGACTCCGCCCATGACTTCAACTGCAGGTAGACCTCGCCCAAACTCCTACGGATACTGGACCTCACTACCGACTCCAACCGAACTTCGGCCGACAAGTCTGGACCCCCTGGCAGGCCACAGTAACGGCCACGATTCTGCCCCACTCCCTGCGGTTGGCCCTACGCAGCTCCATTACTCCCTGACAGGCTACAGTAACGGACGACACTGCTCCACTCCCTGCGGCGGATCCTACGCAACTCCATTACTCCCTGACAGGCCATATTAACGGCCATAATTCTGCTCCACTCCCCGCGGTTGATCCTGTGCGATCCCACCACTCCATGATGAGTCACGACAGCGAACGTCGCTCCACTCTCCGTAACTGACTCCACGTGGCACACCTCGGTGATAGCCACGGGTCCACTCCACTACTCTTCGCAGCAAACTCTGCCTGACCCAGGATAGCTCACTGCCAGACGGTTACAGATGTCGCTATCAGACTACTACCCCCTCCGCCTATAAAAGGGGACCCCAGATACGTTATTCTATAAGCCCTCATTTTTTATCTAAAAACTCTGCTAAATTTTCCGTTCGAGCACTCCATTCTTGTTGAGGCAGAGAACTGACTTGAGCATCGGAGGGTCTTGCCGGAGCAACCCCACCTCCGGTTTAGACTTCCTTTGCAGGTCCCGACGGCGACTGCGACTTCTCTGATTCCAGCTTCTCCGGTGCAAGCGGATTTTTGCACCAACAATAATTGTTGGAGGCCCAAAGGCCTGGTGCTTATTGACTAATAGAATTATCATTCATAATATGATAATTTGGTTTGAGTCTTTCTGATGGTGGTCAGGTTGGCCGGCCAAAGTCGGGCTTGATCATTTATTGGTTCGATTCACCAAATCAAATCATGTTAATGGTTGGACCTAACCAGATCTTTTCAGTGGAGGCCAAAGCCTACTGATTAGGTTCAGGGGCAAAATCAATTATTAGAAGTTGTTTAGAGAAATAACTAGTTATGAACCTACCCATAGATGTACATAGGTTGACCAACCAAAGTTGGGCTCGTGTGTAGTCTGTGTGGATTCTAGTACCCACAAAGGAATTAAAGTAATTCCTCAAATTGGAGGTTGAGGCTACCAATTCATAAAAATACTGGGAGAAACTTTAGGCTAAAGTCCAAGTCTTTAGTATTAATAATTTATGTACTAATATAGGTCTGATTTTCCTTTATACAGCTATGGCCACTACCCTTTCGCTCCGATCATTATTAGATAATGACAAGCTCATGGGATCTAATTTCGATAGCTGGTATCAAAAATTAAAAATCGTCCTTGAGCATGAGCGGATCCTTTATGTAGAAACGGATCCGGCACCTGAGGAGCCAGCCCCGAATGCTAGAGGGGTGGTCCGAGACACTTACCAAAAGTAGCTTAATGACCGCACCACCGTTCGGTGCATTATGCTGGCAGCAATGAATGATGAGTTCAGCCGCAAGTTCGAGAATGTCCAACCACAGGAGATGCTTCAAATGTTGAATGACTCCTTTGGCACCCCTGACGACGTTGAAAGGCACAAAACTAGTTATGCCATTTTTAATGCTCGGATGAGAGATGGAGCCTCAGTCACTGATCATGTACTGTACATGATCGAAATGATTGAGCGTCTAAGTAAACTGGGCTTTCCCCTGCACGAGCAGCTCGGTAAGGATGTAATCCTTAATTCTCTGCCCAAGTCCTACCTTCCCTTCCTTACTCATTTTCGAATGACAAAGCCTGCAGTGAACTACCACGGCTTGTTGGGGTTGCTGCAGAACTTTGAGATGGACCACCAGCTCCATAAAGAGTCGGTAAATATTGTGGGAGGGTCTTCTTCTGGTCGTCGACCTTTTAAGAAAGGAAAGAAGAACAAGAAGAAGAAGAATAAGAAAGTGCAGCCGCATGCTGAGATGTCTGCACAGGGTCAGACCAAGAAGCGCAAGCCCGACCAAAGCCAAGCGGAGTGCTTCTTTTGGAAGAAGTAGGGGCACTGGAAGAGGAACTGTCCTCTATACATTGCCTCACTGGACCCGAACAGGCCGAAGAAGAAGCAAGGTTCTTATATGATAACACCTTGCAACTTTTTCATTTGTGATACTACTGCCTGGGTATTGGATACTGAAAGCCCTTATCATATTTGCAATTCGATACAGGGTCTACAGGTCAGTAGGAGATTTGATGAAGGCGAGAGATTCCTGAACGTTGGAGATGGAAGCAAAGTTTCAGTTCTAGCATTAGGAATCATGAACCTTGTAATCAATTCTCGAAATATAATTCTGAGTAAATATCACTATTGTCCAAGCTTTTTATTAAATATTATTTCTGTAGACCTTTTGGCCATGAACGGTTATCAATTTTTAATAAAAGAAAACGTTTGCAATATCATTTTGAATGGTGTTACAATGTTTGTTGGACAACTTAATAATAAAATTTACTTTCTATCACAATCTGTTAATGTGGTTCAAACCTCCGGTAAACACCCTAGAATAGATAATGTGTCAGAAGTCTACCTTTGGCACTGTAGGCTAGGTCATATCAATAAGAATAGGATAAACAGGTTGGCTCAAGAAGAAATTCTTGAAGTAGGTGATTATGAGTCACTTCCAACCTGTGAGTCCTGTCTTCTTGGTAAAATGACCAAGTCACCTTTTACTGGAAAAGGTGAGCGAGCCAGTGAACTCTTGGCTCTGGTACATTCTGATGTATGTGGACCTATGAGCTCAAGTACAAGAGGTGGATATTTCTACTTCATAACCTTCACAGACGATCTATCGAGGTTTGGGTATGTCTATTTAATGAAGCATAAGTCAGAGTCGTTTGAAATGTTCAAACTATTCTGAAATGAGGTAGAAAAACAAACTGGAAAGTGTATTAAAACTCTTCGATCTGATCGAGGAGGTGAATACCTTTTCAATGATTTTCTAACATATCTTGGGGAGAATGAGATTCTCTCTCAGTGGATACCTCCTGGAACACCACAGCATAATGGTGTGTCTGAAAGGAGGAATCGGACCTTGTTGGACATGGTTCGATCCATGATGGGATTTACTGATCTGCCGATCTTTCTTTGGGGATATGCGTTCGAATTGGCTTGTTACCTTCTAAATAGGGTTTCGAGTAAGTCTGTAACCAAAATACCATATGAGATATGGATAGGACGTAAGCCAGTACTCTCGCACCTTAGGGTTTAGGGGTGTCTGGCTTATGTTAAACGTTTAATTATGGATAAGCTTGGACCTAGGTCTGACAAGTGTAATTTTATAGGGTACCCAAAAGAGACCAAAGGGTATTACTTCTACCTAGCTGATGAGCAAAAAGTGTTTGTCAGCCTTAAGGCAATCTTTTTGGAAAGAGAGTTCTTTGGTGAAGGGACTGTTGCCTCTAAGGTCGAACTTGATGAAATTTGACAGGTGAACAATCTGACGTAAGTTGCTGAATGGGATTTGATTAGATCAGATCTGGAGCCCATTGATCAAGCACCCTTAAGGCAATCTGGTAGAGTACCACGTCAACCAGACAGATACTATGGTTTCTTTGTCCGGGATGACGATCCTATCGAACTTGATGAAAATGATGAGGATCCGATCACCTACATGGATGCAATGCAGAGATCCGACTCTGAGAAATGGCTAGAGGCCATGAAATCCGAAATGAAGTCCATGAAGGTCAACGATGTGTGGACATTGGTTGACCCACCTGAAGAAGTAAAACCCATAGGGTGTAAGTGGGTCTTCAAGAGGAAGAGGGGCACAGATGGAAAGGTGGAAACCTATAAAGTCCGTCTGGTTGCCAAGGGATGTCGTCAACGTTATGGTATAGACTATGACGAGATGTTTTCTCCTGTGGCAATGCTCAAATCCATTCGGATAATGCTTGCGATAGCTGCCCATCTGGACTATGAAATCTGACAGATGGATATGAAGACAGCTTTCCTAAATGGAGAGCTGGATGAAGAGGTGTATATGATACAACCTGAAGGATTCACATCCACTGATGTGTCTAAGATGTGCAGACTATAGAGGTCCATTTATGGACTTAAGCAGGCATCCCAGAGTTGGAACATACATTTTGATAGGATGATCAAGACGTATGGCTTTGTTAAGAATGGAGAAGAGCCCTGCATTTATAAGTGGGCTAATGGTCCAGTAGTGGTATTTTTTGTATTGTATGTGGATGATATTCTCTTAATCGAAAATGATGTCCCTGCATTACAGGAAATAAAGATTTGGCTGTCGTCACAGTTCTCCATGAAGGATTTGGAAGAAGCTTCCTACATCCTAGAGATGAGGATCTATAGGGATAGATCTAAAAGGTTGCTTGGTTTATCCCAGTCTACGTACATAGATACTATGCTGAAGAGGTTCAGCAAGGAGAATTCCAAGAAAGGCTATCTATCGATAGGCCATGGAATTTCTCTCTTGAAGAGGGATTGTCCGACAACACCTCAAGAGAGAGAGTGTATGGGTAGGATTCCATATGCTTCGGTAGTGGGATCTATCATGTACGCCATGACATGTACACGTTCAGATGTGGCATACTCACTAGGGGTAGTGAGTAGATACCAATCTGATCCAGGGAGAATCACTGGAAGGTTGTTAAAACCATCCTGAAGTATTTAAAAAATATTAAGGACCAGTGGCTTGTTTATGGTGAATCAGACTTGAGACTTATAGGATTTACAGACTCTAGTTTTCAGTCTAATCACGATGACAGCAAAAGTATGTTGGGATTTATTTTTACCCTTAATGGTGGGGCTATCTGCTGGAAGAGTTCCAAGCAACACACTGTGGCTAGTTCAGTTTGCGAGGCAGAGTATGTCGCTGCATCAGATGCTGCCAAAGAAGTGGTGTGGCTGAAGAAGTTCATCATCGAGCTCTGAGTAGCACCCTCCCTTGTTGGTCTAGTTCTGCTCTACTGTGATAGCTCTGGAACCATTGCTCAGGCGAAAGAACCGAAGGCACACCAGCGGATGAAGCATATTCTGCACCGCTACCATCTCATCCGAAAAATTATGGATCGAGGTGACGTCGACCTTCAGAAGATTGACGGGAAGGAGAACCTAACCGACCCATTCACTAAAGCCATTACGGTGAAGGAGTTCGATGACTACAAGTCGAAGATGGGTATTAGATACTGCACCGATTGGCTTTAGGCCAAGTGGAAGATTGTTGGAAATAGTGTCCCAAAGCCAATCGTTAGTCTGTTGATGGTTGTTCTCATTTTTGTATATGTACATGAATTATGAATTAATAAAAATTATTTTGATATTTTTCATCACAAAATGTTTCATCTTCTAATGAACTCCTATGTTGTGGTGAAGTCCTTAGGACTATTTAGACTCGACAAAGGAGGATTTGTCGTTTAGTCCTTAAATCTGTTCGTGACCAAATGATATATTGTTACCAAGGACGACAACGTTTATCAAGCATAGGTCGTTGTGTGCCATATAGGTTGGTTGTCCTCTTAACCAATGAGTGTGAAGACACTGGTATGGCATACATGTGAGATGTAAGGGTACATCTGCACTGAACGTGACCGACTCCGGAGCTATTTCTGCTGTCAAAATTTGCTCTGATAGAATATGGGTATAAATATCCCTCCGGCCTGAGACCGCCACGGTGACTTATAAGCAACTCACTGTACTTAGGCACTAGACTACCTGAATTTCTAATTCAGTGATGGAAGGCTGCTGGGTGTAGTCAAGTACTTGACTTGTCGGTGCGTGTGTCAAGATGGGATTGACCACTCCAGTTTAGGAGCTGTGTACAGTCGTATTTCAATTTAGCAAAACCTTGGCCAGGGTAGTCTTTGTGAGGAGTCACAGGACTGTTTGAGTTGAGCACGATTCGGATGATCTAATCAAGGTTGACAGTTTAACCCTGAGTCATCCTAAACACAGAGGTCAAAAGGATGAATTATACAGTAACCATATTCATGTAGGTTCTGAGTATTGCGATTACGACCATTCGATCTATCTGGTCGTCGGGTACCATTGCTAGATGGTCACTTCGATTAGTACAGAAATTGGTTCCTGTGCTACCGGCTTAGGTTCGAACCTGCGGGGTCACACACATTAGAGGTTCCTATCTGATCTGATAGCTGATAAAGAGTCCTTCATGTCTGAGATTCTGTGATCAAGAATCAAGATTCTCTGATCATGAATTCCACACATTTTGGGTACCGGGGTTAAGAGTCCCACTGATTTAGGACTCTTCGATCAGGGTTACATATCAATGAATTCTGATACCCGATTATCCATCGAATTTGGATTCAATATTTATGAGAGATTTAATTAGTAATTTATTTGCTAATTAACTCAATTTGATTGAGTAATTAATTTTGGATCAAGTCCAATTGAATTAGATTCAGTTGGATTTGACCCGATTAGATTAAGAGTTGACCTAATCGTCGAGATGGTTTGGTCCCTGATATGATCAGGGGTTGGGCTTAATCAATTTCTGATTTGATTAAGATTTTATTGATCTTAATTAAGCCTAATTAAATTGGGTTTAAATTAGTCTAATTGGACCTAACTTATTTGGTTCAATTAGGTTGGTTTAAATAATGAAACCACCTTGACCCATTCTCCCTGCGCCACCTCACTTCCACTGCGTCCATTTGAATTCACGAGAAGGAAGTTCCCATGAATTTTTCTTCACACAAAGCCCTCTTCATGCCCTACTTCAATGTGCCTTATGAGTGGATAAGGATGATTGGTTGGCCATTCAAATTCAAAACAAAGTTTGAATTTGAATGAGCAACCAATCTTAGCACCTTGACCTTATCCTCCTTTAACACCCCATTTATTACACGAGAAAATGTTTCTCATGAAATCACTCACACACAAATTAAGCCACACCCTCCTCTTCTCACGCCCTTAGTGGATAGGGATAAATTGATTTTCATTTGAATTCAAAATTTGATTTGAATTCAAATGTGCAATTCCTCATCTTTATCCTCTCACGTGGATAAGATGTTTGATATTTTTTTAAAAGGAGGAGAAGAGTGGGGCGTGTGCAAGAAAAAATTTTGAAGAGAAAATCTAGGTGTAAGGAATTCATGTGTGCAAGGTGAAGGTCAATATCCTTCTGAGAGAAAAAGAAAGAAAAGAAAGAAAAAGTGTGCGCAGGGTTTCAGTGAGTTCTTCAGGATTTCAGCCTGGAGTTCGAAAAGTGAGAAGGTGAGCTACGAGTGTCATGAGCCCACCAAATTTTAGAAAGATCTTCAACATCCTCTCAAGCACGTCTGTTGATAATCCAGAGCATCCAAAAAATCGACAGACATCGATTGAAAGAGTTCGATCAGCATCGGCCGTCAAAAGGGCTCTACAATGAGCTAGCACTCGTGAGGAGTCGATCAGATCAGAAGCTTCGTGTGGATGATCCACAGAGGTCAGACATACTGTGTGGTTGTATCATGATGATCAGACTCTCCCGACGGTGATCAGATTATGGAGATCTACTATCCGCACAAAGGTATTGTGTTCTGAACACATTACAGTAAAGTGTTTACTGTTCAAATTCGAATTTCAAATTTAAATGCATGCATGCTATATATCATATTTAGATGCTAGTATAGGGTAAATTCTTATTAATTAATTAGATTAATTAATAATTTTTGCTATAAAATAGTGATTTTGAAAAAGTTTTAAAATTACCATTTTACCCTTGCACTGATTTTTGCCACAGATACAACCTGAAAATTTCATATCCACAGATGTGTCTAAGGTGTCCAAGCTTCAAAGGTCCATCTATGGACTTAAGCAGGTATTTCGGAGTTGGAACATGCATTTTGATAAAGTGATCAGAATGTATGGCTTCATTAAGAATGGAGAGAAATCCTGCATATACAAATGGGTTAATAACTCTATGATAGTATTTTTTATTTCGTATGTCGATGACATTCTCTTAATCGGAAATGACATCCCTACATTACAGGGAATAAAAGTTTGGTTGTCATATAGTTTTCTATGAAAGACTTGGGAGAAGCTTCCTTCATCCTTGAGATAAAGATCTATAGAGATAGATCTAAAAGGTTGCTTGGATTATCCCAGTCGACGTATATTGATAATGTGCTGAAAAGGTCCAGCATGGAGAATTTCAAGAAAGACTATCTTTCATAGGCCAAAGAATTTCTCTCTCGAAGAGTGATTGTCCGACAACTCCTCAAAAGAGAGAGCGTATGAGTAGACTTCCATATGCTTTGATAGTGGGATCTATTATGTACGCCATGACATGTATACGATCGGACGTAGCATACTCATTAGGAGTAGTGAGAAGATACCAGTTCGATCTAGGTGAGAATCACTAGAAGGTCGTAAAGATCATTCTTAAGTATTTGAGAAATACTAAGGATTTATGGCTTATCTATGGAGAATCTGACTTAAAACTTATGGGGTTTATAGATTTTAATTTTCAGTCGGATCATGACGACAGCAAGAGCATGTCAGGATATATTTATACTCTGAACGGTGGAGTAATTTACTGAAAAAATTTTAAGCAGCACACTGTGGCCGACTCTACTTGTGAGGCGGAATATATCGTGGCATCCAATGCTGCGAAGGAAGCTGTGTGGCTACGAAAGTTCATCAACGAGCTTGGAGTGGCACCCTTCCTTGATGGCTCCATCTTTTTATACTACGACAGTACTGGTGTCATTGCTCAAGCAAAAGAACCAAAGTCACATTAGCGGATCAAGCATATTCTGTGCCGCTACCACCTGATCCGAGAGATCGTGGATCGAGATGACGTTGAGCTTCAGAAGATCGACGGAAAGGAGAACCTGACCGACCCATTTACTAAAGCCCTCAGCATCAAGGAGTTCGAAAACTACAAATCAAAGATGGATATACGATACTGTACCGATTGGCTTTAGTCCAAGTGGGAGTTATTAAAAATTGTGTCCCAAAGTCAATCGTCAGCCTGTTGATGGTTGTGCTTATCATTATAATTATATATAAATTATTAAATTAATAAATATTATTTAGTTTTTTCATCACTGTGTACATCTCATTTTGAACTCCTGTTATGTGATGAAGTCCTTAGGACTATTTGATTCGATATAGGAGGATATATCATTTAGTCCTTAAACCTTAAGTTTATGATCAAATGATATACTATTATTAGGACGATAGCTATATCAAGTATAGGTCATTGTGTGCCATGTACGTTGGTTGTCCTCTTAACCAAAGAGTGTGGAGACACTGGCATGGTATGCAAGTGAAATGTAGGAGTACATCTCATTAAATGTGACCAATTGCTAAGCACCCTGCTGTCAAAAGTAGCTCACGAAGGATATAGGCATAAGTGTCCCTCTGACCTGAGATCCCCACGATGACTTGCAAGCAACTCACTATGCTTTGGTGATGGACTACCTAAATTTTTAATTCAATGATAAAAGATTTCTGGGCATAGTCAAGTACTTGCAAAGTCGATGTGTGAGTCAAGATGGAATTGACCTCTCCGAATAAGTAGGAGTTAATGTATCAGTGTGTTTCAATTCAGTAAAACTTTGGTCAGGATAATCTATGTGATGAATTTTAAAAATTAAAATATAATATGAATGACCATATCAGGGTTAGCAGTTAAATCCTAGGTTACCTTGAGCATTTGGATCAAAGAGATGAATTATACGATAACCATATGCCAATAGGTTCTTGAATGATGCTTTGCAATCTTTCGATCTATCCGAAAGTTGG
The DNA here is from genome assembly GCF_000442705.2 of Elaeis guineensis. NCBI lineage: Eukaryota > Viridiplantae > Streptophyta > Magnoliopsida > Arecales > Arecaceae > Elaeis > Elaeis guineensis. Next base: position 42,091,758 of record NC_026007.2, on the reverse strand, counting down.
GTATCATTGCTAGATGGTCACTTTGATTGGTATAGAAAGATTATTCTCATACTACCAATTTAGGTTTGAACCTATAGGGTCATACTCAAAAGAAATTTCTGACTGATCATATGGCTGATCAACGATTAAGAATCGTTTCAGGGTAAAACAATCAATTCGATTGATGATTAATCCTGTGCAAAAGTTATAATAAATCAATTTGCTAATTATTGATGAATTATGTGAGGATTGATTAGTAATTAGATTATTAATTAATTCAATTTGATTGAACATTAAGATTTGGATCAAATCTAATTGAATTGGATTCAATTTGGTTTGACTCGATTAGATTATGAGATGACCTAATCGCTAAGGATATTCGATTCCTGATATGATCAGGACTTGAGCTTGATTAATTTTTAATTTGATTAAAATTTAATCAAAGCTATTTGCTACCTAATTAGATTGGGTTTAATGGTCTAATTGGATTTAACCTAATTTGGTTGGATTAAGAATCCAATTGGATGAGAAAAATAATTTGAATTCGAATCTCTTGCACCTCCTTTATCTGCGCTCTCTTATTCTTCACATGAGAAATATTTTATGTGATTTTCTTTTATACCCAGAAGTTTTTTCTATGTTCTCATTTAAATTTTTTTGAATTAAAAATTGGTTAGTATAAATTTGAGTTCAAATTGATTTGAATTTGAATGAAAACCTAGAGTCCAAATTGAGTTGGACTCTCCTCTTCATGCCACTACATTTCTCTACACATAAAGTATTTTTGCATGAGATTTTTTATACTATTCTGATGTTGGTCGACCCCTCACTAAGTTTATAAGATAAAGATAAAGTTTGATTCAAAATTTAATTCAAATTTGATTTGAATTAGTGATAAGGATCAACCAATACTTGAATTTGAACCGAAACTACCTTATTCTTATTCTTATCTTCCATGAGATGCCAACCTTAAAAGGAGATCAGTTTTGTGCAAGATTAGAAGTAATTTTTGGTATGAGAAACTTGAGAGAGAGAATATAAAAAGTTGAGAGTGGGTTGGGCTTCCGTGCATGAGAAACAGAGGAAGTGTTCTTCCTCTTGGGCATGAGCTGTGGGTTCTAGGGTTTCATCTCCAGGTTTTGTGAGAAGAAAAATATAAGAGTGAGTCTCATCCAATCTTTCATACCACCACCTCCTCATAAAGCTTCATCTTCTGATTTGGAGGACTCAGAAAGATCTAAAGAAAGGAGCTTGGATCAGCCATCCAGAACCTTCGACACGAGCTAGCACTCTCGTGAAGGAAGATCTGATCAGAGCTTTGAGTGGATGATCTGTAGAGGCCGGACGACTTGTGCGATTGCTTGGCATCAGTGATAGCTTCATCCATGTTTACCAGTAGTGGAGATCATCGATCCATGAAAAGGTGATGAGTTCTGAACTCTATCGACATATCTAAAAGTTAGATCAGATTCAGGGCATCGATGCGATCGATGCAATTTTCTATTTTATATCAAATTTTATATGTAAAATTTTTATGTCATAGATCCTTAATGATAGTTTAGATCTGATCTAAGGCATGTTTAAAAGATTAAAATATTGAATCTTTTATTATTCTGCTGTAAAATTTTAAAAATACATACTTTGAACTATCCATTTTCTCTTCATATTTTCCACCTCTAATGATCATAAGCGGCTAAAAACTAGTGCAAATCACTCATAGCTTAGAGAAAATGGATAAGAGATAAAAAAAAAAGCAAGGAATAAAAGCAAGGGCACTGTTTATAAGTAAAAAAGTACTTTAAGCATTCAATTGACCTCAAGAGTATCCACCAACTTTCAATCAATATTCTCTTGACTTTCTTGAGTGCATTCAAAGAGGAGAAAGAGCATTCATTGCCAGCAATCAAAGCTTCCTCAAAAGAGAGCGTCAACGACAACAATCCAACCATCATCAGGGTTTTTATTGTTGTTCTATTTTTCTAATTTGAAATTGCTATATTAGTTTCAGCAGGGGCTGAAACTTCAAGCGTTGAGCTTGTACTAAATTAAGATTAGTTTAGGAGAGCTTTGGTTCAAGACTTGTAAAGATTTAGATTAATTAACCTAAGATAAAATTAATTGGATTTGTTTGTGAGTTCGATAAAAACAAACATGCTATAATCAGGTTGATTATAGTAAAAATTTTTAAGGGATAGCTTGGAGAGTGGATGTTGGTGCTTGAGGTACACCGAACTACTATAAATTGACTGTGTTTATATGTGTGTGATCTTTTACTTCTTATGGAGTTGTTTTCAGCTCATTTATTCACTGTATTTTCAACTTACTTATATTTCTGCACTGCACACATTAGTTTAAATTAGAAAAAGTTTTAACAACTCGATTCACCCTCCCTCCTCTTGGGTTGTCTAGCTGGGCAACACTCTCTATGTCTCATCTCCTCCAACAGCACATATTTAGCAATTCTGAGCCATTTTCAACAATTGATCCATGGATAACTTGTCAAAGACAATAATAGAGCCATAGTCATTGTCAGCCATATTATTGCCTTTTGTCTTTGATATTGTTGTCGCTAAACTTTGGTAGATGATGGATGACCAAGCTAGAGATTGATGAGAGAATGAGTTGGGTGTTCATCAGAAGATTGAGGTGGGCAATTTCTTCAACCTGCAACCAAAAATCTATTTATTAAAGGCTGTCTGGTGGGCGATAAAAGAAGAGTGCCCTACAAGCCAATCGCATAAGTAATACAATGAAATTTTTCTTTATAAACTTCTAACTCATATAATGATATTTTTCATTTGATGATGAAATGAGGCTTTGATTCATCATTTTATCTACATCTTATTATGTTTAAGATTATGATGAATCTCATAGATTAGGATAATAGTTTTAGGGCCACGAAGAGTTCATACCTATGAAATCTAAAATCCTAAAATCTTAATCGTAAATATTTTCAGTCATAGAAATATTGAGTCAGAGATCAATATTCTGGATAGACTGGTACATCCTATATATGCTCGATGGAGAGGGTGGCTAATTTCACAGGCTACTTGTGTAAGATACTAATACAAGGATGTAGGTGCTCATTAGAAAATTATTAAAAATTATGTCCTAAAGCCAATTGGCTTATTGTAAATAATTAAATTTCATATATGAATTATTGATCAATGAATAAAAGTTATTTTGATTTTTTCATTACAAGGTGTACATCTTCCTTATTAGAACCGTGTTATGATGAAGTCCTTAGAACTATATTATGATCGATAAAGGAGGATTTGTCGAATAGTCCTTAAACAAGTTCGTGATCAAATGATACGTCATTAATAGGATGATGATGTTTATTGAGTATAGGTTATCGTATGCCATATAGATTGGTTGTCTTCGTAATCAAAGAGTGTGAAGACACTGGTATAGCATATAAGTGAGATGTAGAAGTACATCATCATTGAACAAATGACTCATCTTTTGAGCACTCTACTATCAAGAATAGCTTACAAAATATATGGACATAAGTGTCCCTTAGACCTAAGATCACCATAGTGACTTGCAAGCAACTCACTATGCTTTGATGCCAAACTACCTGCATTTTTAATGCAGTGATGGAGGACTACTAGATACAGTCAAGTACTTACGAAGTTGTGTATGGATCAAGATGTTGGAGCATGATCTTGGCTCCTCCCACGGACCTTGGGTGCAACAGAACCAGCAACAAACAAATCTGGAGACTTCTAGACTCGATTGAAGGCCCTTGACGAAATCAGCCTGGTTGCTATCTTCTTCGTCAGCCTTTTGTTCCAGATGAAGAATGCCTGTGAAATCACCTCTAAAAAATTCAAGATCTAGTACCCAACTAGATCAGACCTGGACTAAGGTCTTCTAATTTGTAGATCTCAAATCAAGATATTCTAGATAGGGAAAAAGATAGATGGAAACAGACCTTGTAGATCTATTCTGCTACAGCCTTTCTTGTAGATCTTTTGATGGAGATCTCACCCACGCCTCAAACGACCTCAGATCAACTTCAGATCTGAGAGGGACTTGTATCAATCTCTTCTCAAGAGATTCCAAGTCCTGGACCTGATGCTTGGGTGGCTTCAAGAGAGGGAGAAGAGAGAGAGTCAGCGGCTGCAAGGGGGAAGGAGCTAGCGCCTCCTTGCTTTTCTTTCTTTTTATGGACCTGGCGGCAAGAAACCCTAGGGTTTCTTGCTCCTGGGGCATGGAGAATGGCTGGAGAGAGAGGGAGAAGAGAGAGAGAGACTTGGGAGAAAGAGTCTTGTATTCCTTGGCTTGATCAAACCTATACAAGTACATGTATATATAAACACAGGGTCAAGTGACCCAAACCCAAAACTCCCTTGACCAACTCTATGGGAGATTAGGTTAACCCAAGCTCATGTACACCCATGACTCGACCTAATCTCACCTATCCTGGACTCAGACCTGGCCCATAAAGAGTTGGTCCCTTAAGGCCCACATAACCTAGACCTCAAGAACCCGAAAGGCCCACAGCCTTTCAACCTAGGGCCCAACTAGCCCTAGAGCCTCCATGAATCCCTCATGAATGATGGACCTTGACCTTAGCCTTGGTCCCCTGGGCCTTGGGCACACCACCTGAATCACAACAATCTCCACCTTGGTGTCCCAAGGCCTCAACCAGCTCCACTTTATCCATCAGCCGAATCAGCTCAACACATCTCTGAAAGATGTCCCATGGAAGTACCTTCGTAAGTGCATAAGCTGGGTTCTCCTTGGTGTGTATCTTTACCAGCTCCACCTCACCATCCTCCACAAGCTCCCTGATCCGATGATACCGAATATCGATGTGCTTTATCCTTGCATGATAGACTGAGTTCTGTGCTAGTAGAAGTGCACTCTGGCTGTCACAGTGCATTCTAATGGCCTTCTAAGTAAGGCCCATCTCCATTAACAAATCCTTCAGCCAAATTGCCTCCTTAGCTGCTTCTATCAGCCCGATGTATTCCACCTCTATAGTGGATAGGACCGTAATAGGCTGCAGACACGATCTCCAAGAAATAGGACCTCCATACAGGCTAAAGATGAAGCCTGTCGTAGACCTCCGGGTATCCACATCTCCACCGAAGTCTGCATCTACATAACTGCCAATCAGCCCCTGAGCCTCCCTGGACATGTCAGAGTATCCCACTGCACCTCCTCGCTGTCTGTAGCAGATGCCAACTCCAACTGAACCCGTCAGGTATCTGAATATCCACTTCAGAGCTCTCCAGTGCTCCCTGCCAGGCTGCACCATGAACTTGCTAACCTGACTCACTGCATGAGCGATGTCTGGCCTACAACAGACCATCACATACATCAAGCTCCCAACTCCTAAAGCATAAGGAACCTTCTCCATCTCCTGAGCCTCCACCTCAGTTTGTGGCGCCATGGTCTTCGAGAGTTTGAAGTGACCGACAAGTGGCAGCTCTGCCGGCTTTGCTCCCTTCATCCTGAACCTCTCTAAGACCTTTTGTATGTAGCCCCCCTGAGATAGATGCAGCACCCTCCGGGCTCGGTCTCTGAAAATCTCCATGCCTAGGATCTTCCTTGCAGGACCCAAATCCTTCATCTCAAACTCCCGAGATAAGGATGCCTTCAGATCCTGCACAACCTTCCTACTCTTGCATGCTATAAGCATGTCATCCACATACAAGAGTAGGAACACCCTAGAACCATCCTCAAGAGACTGAACATAAACACAGGGATCAAACTCGCACCTGGAAAGTCCAACGCTGCACACATAGGAGTCGAACCACTTGTACCATTGCCTCGGCGACTACTTCAGCCCGTACAGCGACTTCTGCAACAAACAAACCTTTCCCTCTGATCCTAGATCCCTGAAATAGGGTGGCTACTCCATGTAAATCCTCTCCTCTAAATGCCCATGGAGGAACGCCGTCTTGACATCCATTTGCTCCAGCTCTAAATCCTGAGCTGCTACAATGCTCAGCAACACTCTGATGGAAGTATGTCTGACGACGGGAGAGAAGACCTCGCTGAAGTCGATGCCTTCCTTCTGGGAGTATCCTTTGGCCACTAACCTCACCTTGAATCTGATACCTCCCTGCTCTGAAGGCCCTTCCTTGCGACTGTAGACCCATTTGCAGCCAATGGGCCTCTTCCCCCATGGCAACTGCACCAATCGCCACGTCTGGTTCTTGTGGAGAGATTGCATCTTCTCGGACATCGCCTGGACCCACCGCTATCTATCCTGGCTCTCAATAGCCTCCTGATATGTATATGGGTCTCCATTCGCTGTCACCAGGGCATATGATAGCATCTCCTCGAAGCCATATCGATCTGGTTGCCTGATGGTCCTCTTGGGCTTGTGTAGGGCAACACCGATATCAGTCCTTGATCCAGCTCGCTCCTGCTAGACCTCTCCACCTCGATCATCCATCTGAGTCCTCTCCACCTGTGGAGACACCTTAGGTAGGTGCTCCACCTGAATGTCATGTCCTCCAGTAGTACCTGCAAGAGGCAAAATCAAAAAGGTTAGCTGTCCAGCAGCGTCCTGCTGGACCTCCTCCTGCTCCTGCTGCTCCTCCATGCCTGCTCGCCTCTGTAGGACTGACTCCTCATCAAAAGTCATATCCCAACTAATGATGACCTTCTTTTCCAAGGGATCCCACAGCCTGTATCCCTTGACTCCTCGCGGATAGCCTAGAAACACAGCCTTGCATGATCTAGCGTCTAGCTTGCTCCGCTCACCAGCTCCAATGTGCACATAGGCCGTGCACCCAAATACCCGTAGATGGCCCAGCCCAACTATCCTCCCAGACCACACCTCCTCTGGAAGCCTGCCATCCAACCTGGTGTGAGGTGATCAATTGACCAAGTAACCCGCTGTGTCTACTGTGTCAACCCAGAACTCCTTTGGAAGCCCTGCCTGCAGCCTCATGCATCATGCTTTTTCCAGAAGTATTCTGTTCATCCTCTCAGCCACCCCATTCTGCTGTGGAGTCCCCTTAACTGAAAAGTGTCTCCTGATCCCACACTCCTCACAGTAGTCCTGGAACTCTCTGCTGGTGTACTCTCCACCATTGTCTGACCTCAAACACTTCATGCTCCTCTCCTGCTCCTTCTCCACCTCAGCTCTCCAGATCTTGAACTTGGTGAAGACCTCTGACTTCTCTCTCATGAAGTAAATCTAGAGTTTCCTTCAGAAATCATCAATTAGGGTCATGAAGTATCTGGCCCCATTTCTAGCTAAAACTGGGGCTGGTCCCCACACATCCGTGTGTACTAACTCCAGAGGGGCTGCACTGCGGGCTGTACTAATGTTGAACTGAACTCTCCTCTGCTTTCCCATCTGGCAAGGCTCACAGATCTCCCCTGTAGCACCATCCTCCAGATCAGAGATGAGTCCTCTCCTGCTCAACTCCCTCAGCCCCTTGTCACCCATGTGGCCTAGGCGGTAGTGCCACATCCTGTAAGCCCCCTGCTAGTCCTGTGCTGTAGCTGCTGCATCAGACTCTCCGGTTACCATAGATCCCTCCATGTGATAGAGGTTATTGTCCAACCTCCTGCCTCTCATCACTACCATAGCTCCATTGGAGATGTTCAGTACTCCGCTTCTAGCCCTACTGCTGAAGCTGGATCCACTGCGCTCCAAGTAGCCTAGTGACACCAGATTCTTTTCCAGCTCCGGGATGTGCTTTATATTTGTCAATGTCCTCACAATCCCATCAAACATCCTCACCCTGACTGTCCCTATCCCAGCCACCTTGCAAGGATGATTGTCGCCTAGAGTCACTAATCCCTCATCTGTCTTGGTGTATGTCGCAAACCAAGACCTGTGTGGTGTGTAGTGATGTGAGCACGCAGAGTCTAGTGTCCACTCCTCTGTGTAATGCCTGTGACCATCTGATACTACAAGTAGATCATCCTCCACCTGCTGCCCAGCAACTGCACTCACTGATTCTGAGCCACTTCTTTCTCCCTTCTTGCTCTTCCATAGTGGACATTCTCGCTTGAAGTGCCCGAACTCGTTGCACTTGAAGCATTTCACCTCTTTCTTTCCCTTCCTGGACTTGGACCGCCCCCTGGACTTGCTTCTACCTCTGCCTCTACCTGTCCTCTCCCCTACTGTCAAACCCTCCTAGGGAGCCCGATCTCTGGTCAACTTTTTCCTTTGCTCATTAGACCTCAGCACCGAGATCATGTCCTCATATTTCAGAGTCTCCTTGCCGTAGAGCAGTGTAGTCACCAAAGAGTCATATGATCCTGGCAGCGAACACAAAAGCAACAGGGACTTGTCCTCCTCATCCAGCTTTACACCAATATTCATCAACTCCGTGCACAACTGGTCGAACCTCTGAATGTGGCCAATCACATCAGATCCCTCCTGCATCCGAAGACTATACAATCTTTTCTTCAGCATCAGCTTATTGCACATATTCCTCCCCATATACATGGTGTGCAACTTCGACCAAAGGCCCTTTGGGGTCTTTTCTTCCGGCACCGAATACAACGCCGCATCCACCAAACATCTTCTGATCACCGAGCATGCTTTCTTCTCCAACGATGCCCACTGTCTATCCGTCATTCCCTCAGGCTTCTCATCCAAAGTCTGATCCAGATCTGCTTGCACCAGAAGATCCTCCACCCGAATTTTCCACATGAAAAAATTTTTTTTGCCATCAAACTTCTCAACATCGACCTTCATATTGCTGCCCATGACTGGATTCAAGCCAAACAAGTAATATAAAATCAAGAAGTGTAGAATATACCTTGATGGTACCTTGCTGAAAATTTTCAGCACTTGGGATCTTCAACTTCTCGCACTTGGAACTGCTTCCTCACCATCGTGGCTCTGATACCAACTATTGGAGTATGATCTTGACTCCTCCCACAGACCTTGGGTGTAACAAAACTAGCAACAAATAAATCTGGAGACTTCTGGACTCGATTGAAGGCCCTTGACGAAATCAGCCTGGTTGCTGTCTTCTTCGTCAGCCTTTTGTTCCAGATGAAGAACACCTCTGAAATCACCTCTAAAAAATCTAAGATCTGGTACCCAACTAGATCAGACCTGAACAAGGTCTTCCAATTCATAGATCTTTAATCAGGATGTTCTAGATAGGGAAGAAGGTAGATGGAAACAGACCTTGCAGATCTGTCCTGCTGCAGCCTTTCCTGTAGATCTTTTGATGGAGATCTCACCCGTGCCTTAAACGACCTCAGATCAACTCCAGATCTGAGAGGGACTTGTATCAACCTCTTCTCAAGAGATTTTAGATCCTAGACTTGATGCTTGGGTGGCTGCAAGAGAGGGAGAAGAGAGAGAGTCAGTGGCTGAAAGGGGGAAGGAGCTAGCGCCTCCTTGCTTTTCTTTCCTTTTATGGACCTGGTGGCAAGAAACCCTAGGGTTTCTTGCTCCTGGGGCATGGAGAATGGCTGGAGAGAGAGGAAGAAGAGAGAGAGAGACTTGAGAGAAAGAGTCTTGTATTCTTTGGCTTGATCAAACCTATACAAGTACATGTATATATAAACATAAGGTCAAGTGACCCAAACCCAAAAGTCCCTTGACCAACTCTATGGGAGATTAGGTTAACCCAAGCCCATGTACACCCATGACTTGACCTAATCTCACCTATCCTGGGCCCAAATCTGGCCCATAAAGAGTTGGTCCCTTGAGGCCCACATAACCTAGACCTCAAGAATCCGAAAGGCCTACAGCCTTTCAACCTAGGACCCAACTAGCCCTAGAGCCTCCATGAATCCCTCATGAATGATGGACCTTGGCCTTAGCCTTGGTCCCCTGGGCCTTGGGCACACCACCTGGATCACAACACAAGATGGGATTGAACCCTATGAATTATAAGAGTAAATGCATCACTATATTTCAATTTCGTAAAATCTTAGTCAGGATAATCTATGTGATAGATTTGAAAGGTTGAATACGTGTGGATGACTATTTCAGAATTGACAGTTAAACCCTAGATCATCTTGAGCATTAAGATCAAAGGGATGAATTATGCGGTAACCATATGTCGAGGTTCTTGAATATTATTTTATAATTATTCGATCTATCTGAACATTAAGTATCATTGCTAGATGGTCACTTTGATTAGTATAAGAAAAAGTTTCTATGCTACTGGCTTAGTGTTCGAACCTATGGAGTTGCATACACAAGTCAAACAATATAGAAAAGAATTGATCGAATATTTATATGTTTAATTTGAAAGTATGAAACTTGATTGAACATGTAGACTAACTTAATTGATAATTAAGTTATAGGTCATACAGAATTAAATACTGACTACGTCCAGTTAGCACTGTGCATGAGATGTGGGTTTGATTTTGGGGATGAAGTAAATCAAATCAATAATCCAAGCAATTTTGAGAAATTTGATTTAAATCATAATTACTTTAGATCAGATATAATTTAATTATACTTAATTTTATGAAGGCTTGATTGGGTTAATTTATCAAGTTGAACTTGGACAAGAATCCTAATTGGATTAGGATCAGCGGCCTTTTCAAAATTAATTCAAATTGGATTCGAATTGGATTTGAATTGATCCAAATCTAAACCAAATCTGATTTGATCCACCTAGCCATCTTTTTTAGCTATTCTCTCATCATGTGGGCCGATCAAACTGGTTGGGAAGGATCTAAAAATAGCCTCCTCCCCTTGGGCAAGCGGCATAATAAAGGGAGGCACAAGTTGGTGCCTCTCCTACTTGGGTTAGGATTTCTTATGCTTTAGAGAGTTTAGATTTGATTGAAACATGGAGAGTCCTATTCTAGCAACTTAAGAAGTTTGATTTGATTTAGGACCTCTTACCTATATAAAGAGGGGTGTGGAGAAGAGAAATAAGAAATCAATCAACCAATTTAGGCATGAGAAAGGCTTGGGCATCCCCTCTCCTTGGGCATCACCTCTCCCTGGGCATCTCTCTCCTTCTTGGCATCCTTACTCTCTTTATGGTGGCGTGTGGTGTAGGATTTTAGGGTGGGCATGCACAGTGAAAGCATAATAGATTTCAAAATTTAAATTAAAAAATTTTAAATATAAAATCCTTAAATCAGTATCTCTTTGATGATTAACAATCATATATAATATAAATTCAAAATTAAATTCAAGCTATAGAAGAATACCTACAGCACTTAATCCAAATTCCGACAGAACCTCCACCAGGCGTCCAAATGTTCGCCCTCCAACAGTGATCCACACCGGGCTATGATTAGGACACCAACTCTTTGAGATAATTTCTTCTCTAAAATTCTCACTCTGAGAATTTTCTTGGACACCAGGATCTCAAGACCCTCTTCCTCTTCTCCTAGCCTTCCTATCCCTACTTTTCTTCTCTCCTTGTCTTCCTTAATTCTCTTGTCCTAAAATTAGACTTGTCCTTACTATTTTGGACTTATCCTAACAAGAGATGGAAGGGACTAATTGGACAATAGGGAGAGGATGTTAGAAAGAAAGGAGGAATTAGAAATCGGAATGAATCCAATCCCCCGGTGCACCCCCCTTTAAATACTTAGCGATGAGTTGCCTTTGGGAATTATTCGTGCCCCTTCCATGCGTCATCTCGCATCCATAAAAAAATCTCATACCTCTTGATGAATTTTTATGCCCATCTAAAAGATTTTGACACATGGCAATCATCAAAAAAAAATCCAAGAGATGCTTCATGCAGAAGGACTCTTCGGAATATTTTTCTCGATGATTCTCCAATGCGTCGCATAGCTTCCTATGGCATAATTTTTTTCCACCACCCATCAGTGCAATTTTGTCCATCCAATAGCCAAAAATGAAGGTGCTAACATCAGAATGGCATGGAAAAAATCTCAGATTAAAAAGTGGTGTGACAAATGGGTTAGAATCCTTCACAAGTTGGACTCTTGGTCAGGCACATGGATCAGACTGACAGGATTTCCAACTTCGATAAATTTTCATGTTTAAACCAGAAGGAATTTTAACATCAAAAAATTTTTTATACATAAAATTAAGTTAAGAATCATTCAAAAATTTATTTTATCATGAAACATTAGATAAGCTCGAGGATGAGGCATCCCATCTCAGGGGACGTGAAAGCTGTTTCTGCGCACAAAAACTATACCCACGCACAAGAAAAATTCTTGACTCATGGAGACTTAGTTTTATAGCTCTAAATTTTTGGTACATATAGCTAAGGCCTGATCCAACTCAAACCTAGAATTGGTTTGAATTAATTTAGCCTTAATTAGCCCAATCTAGAATCAATTTCAAACCTGATTCAAAATAGGGAGCTAGTTTTTGCAACATGTGCTAGCATGTCAATTTTGCAAATATGATCTAATCCAATTAGACCCCTGATCAATTTTCTTTGTATGTGACCTATTGAGCTCCATATCTAGCTAGCAATGGGTCTAAGTATAAGTTGATTTGATTTGATTAGAATTTAATCTAACCGATCTAGATCCAATCAAACTAACACGATTTCAACAATTAGAACTCTTTCTAATTAGCGATTGAATTAAACTCTTTAATTCGATCAAACCCACAAGACAAGATTGACATCTAGCAATGTATCATGTCTATCTGAAAGATATAAAATTTTAGTAGAAATATAAAAAATAACCTTCAGTGAAAAGTTACCATGCAATTTGATCCTGCGATCTTCCTGCACCCCGAATATGACTCCGGATATGGAATGATGTCAAATCCAATATTATACTCATATTTCTCTCAATCTTATATGATGATTCAATTAATAAAATATTAAAAACTCTTTCTAATTCCCATTCTGCTTTGATCAAAGGCTTCCTAAATCATCAATTAATCAAAGCAAGTAGGATGCGATCTCCTCTTACCAGGAGTGATCGATTCCATGTTAACCTACTTACAACCTCCATACACATTCTACCATATCTAGAATATCCCGTATATGACTAAGTCATGAATGAGTATGAACCAAAAAATATGGATTCATGTATACAAGGTTCTATGGTAGTCTCAGGTCAAAGAATTATATGCATAACTCCCACTATAAGAAAATATTTTTTGACGGGTAAGTAAATTCCATAAGATATTTCTTAAGTCGGATTAATTTAGCAAACTCATTCTCTAATGGGCACCCACTTTCTTGTATTAGTATCTCACACAAGTGGCATATGAGATCAGCCACCCTCTCCATCGGGCATACATAGGAAGTGCTAGTCTATCCGAAATATTGATCCCCTTCTCAATGCTTCTATGACTAGAAATATTCTAAATCAGGATTTTTAGGATTTTAGATCTCATAGGTATGATCTCATCATAACCCTAAACCCATTATCCTGATTTATGGAGTTCATCATAATCATTACAAAAATAAGATATAGCATATGATAAAAAATATCTTTTATTATTTAAAGAGTCAATACATGAGTCTGAAAGATTACAAAGAAAATCCATCAAAATACAAATTTCGATTGGCTTGTATGGAATATATCTTTCAATCTTCCACTTGCATTAAAGCCAATCGCCTTTATATTTTGTCCCCATACAATCGAGATGGTGATCGAACTGCTGCTATGGTAGAGCCTTAGTGAACGGGCCTGTTATGTTAGTCTTTATTTCTACTCATTCAATGACAACATCTTGTGTTTCAATTATTTCACGAATGAGATGGAAGCATCTTAGAAAGTGTTTGGATTTATGATGAGACCTTGGTTCCTTTCTTAAGCAACTGCTCCAGAATTATCACAGTAAAGTGGTATTGGATTCTTAATCTCAAGAACGATACTCAATTCAGTGATGAACTTCTTCATCCAGATAGCTTCCTTGGCGGCTTCACTTGCAGCTAGATATTCTACCTCAGTGGTTGAGTCAGCTACAGTCTGCTGCTTGAAATTTTTCTAACTAACAGCTCTACTATTAAGAGTAAAGGTATATCCTGAAGTGAACTTGCTATCATTAGGATCTGATTGAAAACTAAAGTCAGAATAACCTTCTAGTTTTAGATCAGATCCTCCATATACCAGAAAAATATCTTTAGTCCTTCTTAGGTACTTAAGAATATTTTTCACTACTTTTCAATGATCTTCTCCTAGATCAGCCTGAAATCTACTAACTATTCCTAAGGTATAGGCAATATCAGGCCTAGTACATAGCATAGCATACATGATCGACCCTACTGTTGGAAAAGGTACAGGATTTCATGCATGAATTTCAAAATAATTTTAAAATATAATGCAGTAAAATATGTAAATTAAATAATTTAATATATAAATACATGTAATCAGATTACTAAACCCTATAATTAGGATCTATAACATGTCATATTGCATCAAAAAATAAAAGCTTTGGTATTGATCAAATCAATACCCTAGATCTAAAATAGTTTTAGATCTAAAATCTAGATCACATTTAGATAAGAGAAGAGATCAGATCTCTTACCTTCATGCGGGTCAAAAATTCTATGGTTGATTTTTTTTATTGTCTTTAAAGCCACACATGCATCTGGCTTCTATAGGTGATTCACACGAGGCTGTAACAAAATCGAAGGTTCGTCGAACGAAGATCCGCACGAAGTGCTAGCTTCTTGCAGATCTCTCCGGATGGTTAATCTAAAAATATTTTTTGAATCTCTTGGATATTCCATGAGATGAAGAATATGAGGAGGAATGAGGGAGAAGTCAAACTTTTTGACCTTCCTAAAATCAAAAATAAAATATAATAGAAAAGATCCTAAGAGAAGACAGTTCTTCTCTTTTAGGTCATCAACGATTGATGTCCTGAGAACATCTCTATGCTAGGACATGAGAAGACCTTCTTCTCTAGATATTTTTTAAATTTTCAGATCTTATGATATCTAATTTTTCTCATAAAAAAATCTCATGATTTATGGAGAAGAAGGGTTCTAAAAGAAACCTTAAGAGAAGACCTTCTTTTCTTCTTCTTCTCTCATCAGAACATGATCAAATCATGTCCAAAATTAGATCACCATGCTCCAACTCATTGGAGCACAGATCTACCATGCCATCCCTCTTTCTCTCTCAGATTTTTATCATATAAAAATATAAAATAAAGAGAGAATAATCTGAAAAGAAAATAATAAGAGAAAATAGTCTCCTCTTTTACCTTTTGTTTCTATAAGACATCAACTTTTGATCTCTTGATTGAAGACTCTCCTCCAAGGATATTGGTGCCTCAAACCACCTATGCCATTCTCTTTCTTCTCTGCTTTTTCTATCTAAAAGCCATAAATTTTTTACTCTTATTTTATAGCATATGGGGTGGCAACTTTTTATATGGTAGACTAGGTCATAAAACCTAGTCTAACAAGGAGTCCATGGGGCGTCCAACTCTTGGATGCCCCCTCCCTCATAAATTTTATGGAGAGCATGAAATAACTCATAAAAGAAGCTACAAAAAGAAGGGATAAGCTTGGGAAAAGTTGGCACAAGAGAAGAGAGAAGAGTCCTTGTGAAGAGGGATTCTTTCAAAAAAAAGGATAAACCTAAACCACTTTCCATAATTAGCCAAATCTCTTTCCATATTGAATCAAATCAAATCTGATTCAAATCTCTAGAATAAGTGGTGTGAGATAACATTCCTTAGATATGGATATCATATAAAAAATATCTAAAAATTAAATATGTGGCGTGGGCTTGGAGTTTCTTAGGTGGCGCAAGATAAGAGATGGAATCCTAGTCTAACTAGGATATTCTTATGTAGACTAGGTCAAGCTCTTTGAACCCAATCCAAATTAATTACAATCTAATTAATGGTGATTCTAATCCAACTAAGAGTCTAATTAAATTAGATTAAACCATATTTAATTTTGATTTAAATCCTAACTTAATTAAGAATTATATGCATACAAGTCCTAATCGAACAGGGACTTGTTCTCCCTTGCAACTGGCTTATCCAATAAATTAATTAGACTTAATCTAATTAAATTTAAACTAATTTTAATTGAATCAAATTTAATTAGACTTGATCTTAACCTAATTGCTCAATCAGATTGAGCCAATTAGCAATCCAATTGCTAATCGATCCTCCTGCAACACTTGCATTAGGTCAAACATCAATCACATTGATCGTTTAACCTTAGAACGATTCTCAATCATCGATTAACCATCTGATTAGGTTACAACCTCTTATGTGTATGATCTTATAGGTTCGAACCTAAGCCAATAGCATAAGAACCAATTCTTGTACCAGTCGAAGTAACCATCTAGCAATGGTTCTCGACGTCCAGATAGGTCGAATGTATGCAAAGCAACATTCTAAGAACCCTGACCCATGGTTACCGTATAATTTATCTTTTTAATCAATAATGCTCAAGATGACTTTGAGTATACTGTCAACACTCATATAAGTCATCTCTATTGTATCTCAAAATTTTATAAATCTCGTAACTCCTCATGAGGATTATCCAGGCTTAGATTTTGCTAAATTGAAACACAGTGAGACATTCTCTTTCTGAAGTTAATCAGGAGTGGTCAATCCCATCTTGACTCACACACCGACTTGACAAGTACTTGATGTACCTAAAAATCTTTCGAACCAATATTAAAAATACAGACAGTCCGGCACCAAAGTACAGTGAGTTGCTTGCAAGTCACCATGGTGATCTCAGATCGGAGGGACATTTATACTCATTGGCCTTAGTTAACTACTCTTGACAGTAGAGTGTTACATTGGTCATGTTCAATACAGATGTACTCCTACATCTCATCTGGATGCCATACCAGTGTCTTTACACTACTTGATTACGAGGACAACCAACGCATATGGCATACAGCGACCTTCACTTGATAAGTTATCGTCCTTGTTAATAACTTATCATTTGGTTGTGAACAACTTAAGAACCATCCAATAACTCCTCCTTTATCGATTGATTGTAGTTCTAAGGACTTCATCATAATTTAGAAGTTTATTTAAGGAAGATAGAACTTTTATGATGAACCTCCCAAATAACTATTTTTATTAGATAATTCATATACAATTCCAATCATCTACCACTTAGATGATTAGTTTTAGGACATATTTTCCAACAACTCTCACTTATACTAAAGTCAATCAGAACGATATCAAATATCCTATCTTCCACTTGAGTTCGTAGAATTTCTTAGTTCCGAGGCTTTAGCAAATGGGTCGGTCAAGTTCTCCTTTTTCATCGATCTTCCAAAGATCGATGTCACCCGGATCAAAAGTGATAGCAATACAGAGTATGCTGGTCCTTCAGTTCTTTAGCCAGATTTATGGCTCCAGTGCTATGATAGGACTAGACCATCAATGGAGGGTGCCACTCCCAACCTGCTAATAAAGCTCAGCAAATACACAGCT
Source organism: Elaeis guineensis (assembly GCF_000442705.2). NCBI lineage: Eukaryota > Viridiplantae > Streptophyta > Magnoliopsida > Arecales > Arecaceae > Elaeis > Elaeis guineensis. The sequence goes on along the minus strand of NC_026007.2, from coordinate 42,074,492 downwards.
TACATGACAGCATCACATGCTACGATGTACTCTACATCACTAACTGAGTAGACTAAAGTATCTTGCTTGGAACCTTTCCAGTAAATTACTCCTATAATTAGGGGATGATCCGATACTTTCTTGTTGTCATCTTGATCTGACTGAAATCGAAACATCCACATGTTTAAAGTCAGTATTTCCATAATTGAGTCACTGGACCTTAGTATTTCCCAAATACTTAAGGATTGTCAATACAATCTTCCAGTGGTTTTTACTAAGATCAGACTGGTATCTGCTCACTACCATTAGTGAGTATACCATATTTGGTCTTGAACATGGAGAAATTAGATGACACCTAAACCTTTATTCTTTGCAATACTGGAATGCCATTCCCGATTAAGAGAATTTCATCCACCGACAAACAAGGAATAACACTACAGAACATTTTGCCCACTTATAAATGCAGGGTTCCTCTTTGTTCATAACAAATACTTATGTTCAAAACGTATGTTCCAACTCTGAGATAATAGTGAAACGGGCTTTATAGGTCTCCACCTTCCTGTCTGCGCTACTCTGATCCTTTTGAAAAATCCATTCACACCCAATGGGTTTTATCCTTTCAGGTGAATCATCTAGTATCCATACACTATTGATTTCCATGGACTTTAATTTGGATTTAATGGCTCCAAGCCACTTCTCAGAGTTAGACCACTGCATTGCATCCCTATAGATGATCGGATCCTTGTTAATCTCATCGAGCTCAACAGGATTGCCGTCCCAGACCTAGACACTGAAGTGTCTGTCCGACTAACGCAGTACTCTACCAGATCTCCTTAAAGGTGTTACTTTAATAGGCTTCAAGTTTGATCTAATCAAATCCGATTCTGTAGGTTTACTAGATTATATCAGTTCATTTTCTACCAGTCAAACTTTCAGGTTCAACTTGATAGGCATCAGTTCCTTTTCTAAGGAACTCCTTTCCAAAAGGAATGTCCTACTGCTGATGAGCATCTTATGTTCTTCAGCATGATAGAATTAGTAACCCTTAAACACCTATTGGACCAAGAATCAAGTTTATCTGTATGCAAACCTTTGACATAGGCCGATCAACTCCAAACCCAAATGTGAGAGAGTCTAGATTTATACCTGATCCATATCTCATATGAAATCTACACAACAGACTTACTCAGTATATTTTCAGAGTAAAACAGGTAATCACACAAGAGCACAATCCTGAAACAGGTAGAGAAGTGAACCTTATCATGGATTGAACCATGTCTAATAAAGTTCAACTTCTCCTTTCAGATACACTATGTTTCAAAAAGGAATTCACTGAGAGAGAATCCAATTCTCTCCAGATATGTCACAAACTCACTGGATAAGTATTACCTCCTCGATCTGATCAAAGAGTTCTAACACCTTATCCAGTTTGTTTCAATCTTTCATTATTGAATCATTTGAACATTTCAAATGATTCAGCCCAGATGCACCCATGCCCAGATAGGTCATCTGTAATGAAATATTAATATCTTCCTTTGGCACTTAAGTTCACAGGTCCACATACATCACTATGTATGAGACTTAAAACTTTATCAGCTCCTTCACATTTTTCATTAAAAGGTGACTTTGTCATCTTTCCAAGAAGACAAGACTCACAGGCTATCAATGATTCACAATCATTGATGTGAGATTTCTCTCTCAAGCTAATCCATTTATCCTGTTCTTATCAAGGTGACTAAGCCAAAGATAGACATCCATGACATTATCTAACTTGGGTGTGTATATTACACTTAATAGGCTGTGTAAATGTTAAATATCATTTCCTTATTGTCCATGTATTATTGTAACATTATTCATAATAATATCATAATAATCTTCCTTTATTAATGAATGATAATCATCTTTGTCCAAAAGGCCAACAAAGATTACATTCATCATAAACAATGGACAATAGTAACAATTACTCTAAATGATAATATTTGAAAATAAGCTCTACAATTCCTAAAGTTAGGATTGGAATAAGACTTCCATCCCTAACATTCAAGAATCTCTCACCATTTTCAACCATTCCACTTACTTGTAGTCCTAGCAATAAATTGCATAAGACCATTGGTATCTAATACCTAGGTAGTAGAATTTCATAGAGAAACTTTAAGGTGTTATTATATAACATCCTTAATGAGCAACTCTTGCTCCTTTCTCTTGTTCAGCCTATTATGGTTAAGGAAAGCAAGACAATTCTTCTTCCTATGATCCTGCTTCTGACAGTAGAAGCAATATGCCTGATTTAGATCAATTTTAGACTAATTATTTTGACTGAACTAAGAAGTCCTAATATGAACCCATTCATACTGCTGAACCAAATTCAACTTTCGATACTAATTAACGAAGTTGGATCCCATAAGTCATCACTATCTAACAGCGATTGGAGCAATTAAGGTTTAGCCTTATTTTGAGAAAAGAGAACAATAACCTAATGTATATGAATTATTTTAAGCCTAGAGACTTGGACTTTAGTCTCAAGGTTCTCTCACTATTTTATTCAAATTGGTAGCCTCTACCTCCAATTCGAAAATTACTTTAATTTTCTAGTAGGTACTAGAATCCACATAGACTACACACAAGTCTGACTTTGGTCGGCCAACCCATCTGCATCTACAAGTAAGTTCATTAATCAATTATTTCTCCGAACAACTTCTAGTAATTTAATTTTGCCCCAAAAACCTAATCAATAGGCTTTGGCCTCCACTGTAAGGATCCGGTTAGGTCCAACCATTAACATGACCATACTTGATACATCTAACCAATGAATGATTAAGCCCAACTTTGATTGGCTAACCTAACCACCATTAGAGAGATACTTCCAAGTCGTCATATGCTGAGTGATAATTCCATTAGTCAACAAGCACCAGGCCTTTGGATCTGCAATGATTATTGAGTTAATGGACTCATTATCAAACACCTTAATGGGAGGCTATGACTCAGTTATCTCCATAACTTTATTATTTTAAGGACCTAATAATTTTAGAAGATTTAAAATTATTAGTGATTTAAGGATAGAAAGGACATGGACCAATTTGCTCTCACTGACTTCACCAAGTCAAGTCCTCCCACTGACTTCTCAAGTCATTAACAAGGATTAGGATCTAATTTGATCCATGGGCACCTAGATCAGTCTCACTGAATGAAATCAGATTCACTGATTTTCTATATGACATGGGTTAGCACAAATCAATGAGCAACCTAATTAAGACCTGATTAACCACATTGGCCAGGTTAGTATGATCAGTGGGAGGGTCAGCCAAAGCTTGCCTTAGACACCATAAGAAATGGCCAGATAAGCGGGCTCCCAATTAAAAACCACCAGTCAGGTTTACCTTAGACACCAACTGGTTTATCAGTTTTGATTTGATCTGCCTAAAGACTCGGGCTCAGCCGCTGAGCCACGATCAGTATCCATTTGTTAGATCAACTACAACTATTGAAGTGATCTATAGAAATGACCTAATCCTAATTTACTTTTAATTAGATTTGATCAATTTCTTAACTTAGTCCATATTTAATCTAACCCTAGGTCTAACCCAGTTAATGACTTGATCAAAGCTAACCCATTACCCTTTAGCCCATGTTTTATGAAATTGTCTTAGGATCTTTAAATCACAAACCTAGATCCTAAATAATCACTTAATTCTTTTAATTAAGTTCATGACTGAGGGTTGGGGTTCGACATTTCGAAAATCATTTTTAACTTTTGAAAGATTTAATATAATTTAGTATTGTTTCACTAAATAGGTTGACTCATTTCAAAAATAGATCGGCTTATTTCACTAACAAACACTAACAATTAAAATTAGTCAGAAAAATAATTGAGCCAACTTTTCAGTCAAGCTGGATTGCTGGTCGAGCTGGCCCGATAAGCAAACAGAACCTTCGCAAGATCCTATTCTTGGTTGATTTTAATCTATGTACATTACATAAAAATTTATGAACTAAAATAGATCTAATCTAAAACATTCATGACAAGATTCATTTAAACTCTTTTAAATTTTTTAGATCACAACGTACCAGGACAACCTTTGCACTGTAAGAGATAAACCTACAGTCCGTGCGATCATTATTTTATTTTTTTAAATTTATTTTAATGCAATCATGAATATGTTATAAAATAATCTAGATGCTCTGATGCAACTGTTGGAAAAGGTGCAGAGTTTCATGCATGAATTTTAAAATAATTTTAAAATATAATGCAGTAGAATATATAAATTAAATAATTTAATATATAAATATATGTAATCAGATTATTAAATCCTACAATTAGGATCTATAATATGTCATATTGCATCAAAAAATAAAAGCTTTGGTATTGATCAAATCAATACCCTAGATCTAAAACAGTTTTAAATCTAAAATCTAGATCACATCTAGAAAAGAGAAGAGATCAGATCTCTTACCTTCATGTGGCTTGAGAACTCCATGGTTAATTTTTTTTGTTGCCTTTGGAGCCGCACACGCGTCTAGCCTCTACAGGTGATTCATACGAGGCTGCAACAAAATCAAAGGTTCGTCGAACGAAGATCCACTCAAAGTGCTAGCTTCTTGCAGATCCCTCCAGATGGTTCATCTAAAAATATTCTTTGGATCTCTTGGATATTTCATGAGATGAAGAATATGAAGAGAAATAAGGGAGAAGTCAAACCTTTTGATCTCCCTAAAATTAGAAATAAAATATAATAGAAAAGATTCTAAGAGAAGACTGTTCTTCTCTTTCAGGTCATCAACGATTGATATCCTGAGAACATCTCTATGCTAGGACATGAGAAGACTTTCTTCTTTAGATATTTCTCAAATTTTCAGATCTTATAATATCTAATTTTTCTCATAGAAAAATCTCATGATTTATAGAGAAGAAGGGTTTTAAAAGAAACCTTAAGAGAAGACCTTCTTTTCTTCTTCTTCTCTAATCAGAACATGATCAGATCATATCCAAAATTAGATCACCATGCTCCAACTCAATGGAGCACAGATCCACCACACCATCCCTCTTTCTCTCTCAGATTTTTATCACATAAAAATATAAAATAAAGAGAGAATAATCTAAAAAGAAAATAATAAGAGAAAACAATCTTCTCTTTTACCTTTTGTTTCTACAAGATATCAACTTTTGATCTCTTGATTGAAGACTCTCCTCCAAGGATATTGGTCCCTCAAACTATCCATGCCATCCTCTTTCTTCTCTACTTTTTCTATCTAAAAGCCATAAATTTTTGACTCTTATTTTATAGCATATGGGGCGGCAACTTTTTATATGGTAGACTAGGTCATAAAACCTAGTCTAACAAGGAGTCCATGGGGCATCCAACTCTTGGATGCCCCCTCCCTCATAAATTTCATGGAGAGCATGAAATAACTCACAAAAGGGGCTATAAAAAGAAGGGATAAGCTTGAGAAAAGTTGGCGCAAGAGAGGAGAGAAGAGTCCTTGTGAAGAAGGACTCTTTCAAAAAAAAGGATAAACCTAAATCACTTTCCATCATTAGCCAAATCTCCTTTCATATTGAATCAAATCAAATCTGATTCAAATCTCTAGAATAAGCAGTGTGAGATAACATTCCTTAGATGTGGATATCATATAAAAAATATCTAAAAATTAAATATGTGGCATGGGCTTGGAGTTTCTTAGGTGGCGCAAGATAAAAGATGGAATCCTAGTCTAACTAGGATTCTTATGTAGACTAGGTCAAGCTCTTTGAACGCAATCCAAATTAATTAAACCTAATTAATATGATCCTAGTCCAACTAAGAGTCTAATTAAATCAGATTAAATCATATTTAATTCTGATTTAAATTCTAACTTAATTAGGAATTAGGTGTATACAAGTCCTAGTCGAACAGAGACTTGTTCTCCCTTGCAACTGGCTTATCCTATAAACCAATTAGACTTAATCTAATTAAATTCAAACTAATTCTAATTGAATCAAATTTAATTAGACTTGATCTCAACCCAATTGCTCATCGATTGAGCTAATTAGCAATCCAATTGCTAATCAATCCTCCTGCAACACTTGCATTAGGTCAAACATCAATCATATTGATCATTTAACCTTAGAATGATTCTCAATCATCGATTAACCATCTGATTAGGTTACAACCTCTTATATGTGTGACTCTATAGATTCGAACCTAAGTCGATAGCATAGAAATTAATTTTTGTATCAGTCGAAGTAACCATCTAGCAATGGTTCCTCACGTCCAGATAGGTCGAATGTATGCAAAGCAACATTCTAAGAACCCTGACCTATGGTTACCGTATAATTCATCTTTTTGACCAATAATGCTCAAGACAACTTCGAGTATACTATCAACACTCATATAAGTCATCTCTATTGTGTCTCAAAATTTTATAAATCTCTTGACTCCTCACGAGGATTACCCAGGCCTAGGTTTTGCTAAATTGAAACACAGCGAGACATTCTCTTCCTGAAGTTAATCAGGAGTGATCAATCCCATCTTAACTCACACACCAACTTCACAAGTACTTGATGTACCCATAAATCTTTCAAACTTATATTAAAAATACAGGCAGTCAGACATCAAAGCACAGTGAGTTGCTTACAAGTCACCGTGGTGATCTCAGATCGGAGGGATACTTATACCCATTGGCCTTAGCTAACTACTTTTGACAATAGAGTGTTACATTTATCACATTCAATGCAGATGTACTTCTATATCTCACCTGGATGCCATATCAGTGTCTCTACATCACTTGGTTATGAAGACAACCAACGCATATGGCATACAGCGACCTTCACTTGATAAGTTATCATCTTTATTAATAACTTATCATTTGGTTGTGAACAACTTAAGAACCATCCAAAAAATCCTCCTTTATCGATTGATTATGGTTCTAAGGACTTCATCGTAATTTAGGAGTTCATTTAAGGAAGATAGAACTTTTATGATGAACCTGCCAAATAACTATTATTATTAGATAATTTATATACTAATTTTAATCATCTATCACTTAGATGATTGATTTTAGGACACATTTTCCAACACCTACTATCAAAGCATAGGGAATAGAACTCATTCTATTTCTGTCTTCTGATATTTTAAGAGACATCCTTTTAGAGAGATGTATACCTTGACTCATAGGTAAGTAACCTCTTTTACTCCTATCCATGCTAAACCTCTTTAGCACTAAGTCTATGTACCTAGATTGGGACAAGCCTAACATCCTCTTAGATCTATCTCTATAGATCTTTATACCTAGTATATAGGATGCTTCACCTAAATCCTTCATGAAAAACTTACTTGATAGCCATGTCTTGACTGATTGTAACATTAGGATATCATTCTCAATAAGAAGTATGTCATCCACATATAAAACTAAAAAGACAATGGCACTCCCACTAGTCTTCTTGTATACACAAGGTTCATCCATATTTTTGATAAAGTCAAATTCTTTGACTGTAATATCAAATCGGATGTTCCAACTTCTCGAGGCCTGCTTTAATCCATACATAGATTTCTTAAGCTTGCATACCTGATTTGCTCTCCTTTTTGAGATAAATCCTTCTGGCTGAGATATGTAAACCTCTTCCTCAAGATAACCATGAAGGAAGGCGATCTTCACATCCATTTGTCAAATCTCATAATCATGGTATGCTGCTATTGCAAGCATAATCTGTATAGATTTGAGCATGGCAACAGGTGAAAATATTTCATCATAATCAATACCTTATTTTTGCCTGAAACCTTTAGCTACCAAACTAGCTTTATAGGTTTCAACTTGGCCATCTGCTCCAATCTTTTTCTTATAGACCCATTTGCATCCAATAGGGGTCATACCCTTTGGTGCATCAATTAGAGTCCATACTTGGTTGGAGTATATGGAGTCCATTTCGAATTTCATAGCCTCTAACCATTTGTCTGAGTCCCTACTCATGATGGCTTCCGTATAGGTCAAAGATTCATCATTCTTAATGATGTGGGCTTCATTATTTTCAATAATGAACCCATACCTTATTGGTACATTTCGTACTCTATCCCACCTTTGAAGAGGAGGTATATTTTATGGTTGTACTTCATTAATGAATATTTTTGGTTGAGGATCATCTTATGCCTACATTTGTAGGTCTTGAATTTCTCCAAGTTTAATTTTCTTCCCACTGCCTCTTTCTAAGATAAACTCTTTTTTCATAAAAGTGGTATATTTACTGACAAACACCTTATGTTCAGTAGGATGGTAAAAGAAGTATCCTATACTCTCTTTAGGATAGCCTACAAATAAGCATTTATCTGCCCTAGCACTAAGCTTATGTCCAAAATTTCTTTTAACATAAGCTGGATAGCCCCATATCTTAAGATACTTAAGATTAGGCTTCTTTCCTCTCTATATCTCATATGGAGTGCTTGGCATAGATTTTGAAGGTATTTTGTTCAGAATATAGACAGCAGTTTCTAAGGTATGTCCCCAGAAGGAAATAGGCAAATCTATAAGGCACATCATGGACTGCACCATATTTAATAAAGTACGATTCCTCCTTTCTGCTACACTATTTAGCTGTGGTGTATAGGGAGGGGTCCATTCTAAGAGAATTTTATTTTCTTTAAGATGATCTAAAAATTTATTTGATAAGTATTCTCCTCCTCGATCAGATCGAAGAATTTTAATATTTTTTTCAATTTATTTCTCGATCATACTTTGATACTCTTTTAATTTATCAGAAGCTTCAGATTTATGTTTCATAAGATACATATATCCAAACCTAGATAAATCATCAGTGAACGTTATAAAATAAGAGTATCCTCCTCTAGCTTCTGTTGTCATAGGACCACATACATCAGTATGTACAAGTCCTAATAACTCACTTGTCCTTTCTCCATGTCCACTAAATAGAGTCTTAGTCATTTTTCTTATAAGACAAGATTCATAAATACCTAATGATTCATATTCATAAGGATCAAAGAACTCTTCTTTGTATAATTTGTTAATCCTTGTCTCACTTATATGACCAAGTCGACAATGCCAAAGTAAAGTATTACTCAATTCTTCTCTCTTTTGCTTTTTACTTTCATCAATATGAAAAATATTGTCATTAGATAGAATCAGAAGACCATTATTAATAATGCCATGACAAAAAATTTTATTAGAAAAAGAAATTGAGCAACTATTGCTCTTTCTATTTATTTCATAACTTCATTGCAATAACAACGGTACAGTAATAATATTTTTAATGATCTTAGGCATATAATAACAGTTTCTAGCTCTAAGATCTTCTCAGAAGGTAACTTTAACATATATGTCCCTACAGCCTCTACTTGGATGTACTCTCCTCCAACACTGTAGAGCTCAAAATCACCCTTCTTCAGCACTCTAATGTTCTGCAGCCCCTACAACGATTTGCAGATTTGAGAACCGCAGGTGGTATCCAATACCCAAGAGTCTGAATTGAAAGAACTTAATGACAAAATTGTATGTATCTCATATATACCTTTTGGTGCGTCGCTTGCACCAGCCTTTATAGTTGCAACATATAACTTGTAATTCCTTTTCCAGTGTCCTGCCTTACCACAGTGAAAGTAGGTACTCTGTCCTGAGACTTTCTTCCTCTTCTTCTTCATCTTGCCACTCTTAGGATTTAGTACTTTCTTTGAATCTTTAAAACCTAATTTCTTCTTAGAGATTTTACCCACAAGAAGAAGTGGAGCCTTATTTTCTTAATATGGCTCTCAGCTGTCTTAAGCATATTCAATAGCTCAGACAAGGAGATATTCAGTTTGTTCATGTGATAGTTCATGATAAACTGAGCAAATGACTTGGGAAAAGATTGCAGGATCAAATCCTAACTTAATTCTCCATCCATCATAAAATCTAGTTGACCCAATCTAGTAATCAGATCAATGACCTTCAGGATATGGTCTTGTATGGATGATCCCTTAGTCATTCTAGCACGAAATAACTGCTTAGATATCTCATATCTAGCAGTCCTACTCTGTTCTCCATACAACTCTTTAAGATTGAGGAGTATGGATTGAGTATCCATGCTCTCATGCTACCTCTGCAACTCATTGCTCATAGAGGCCAGCATGATGCACTTGACAGTCAAACTGTCATTCTTCCACATCCTGTATGTGGATACCTCCTCCTTTGTGGCATCATCCCCAACCTCTTATGGTTCAGGGACGTCAAGAATATAGGAGAGCTTCTCCTGAGTGAGTATGATCTTTAAATTTTTCAACCAGTCCACATAATTGGGACCAGTTAACTTGTTGAAATCTAAAATTCCTCGCAATGATAGTAAAGATGCCATTTGTAGAATTTAATCTACAATAATTAAAGAACATTATATAAGCAAACAACTCATGTTGACTCATATAATTAAATAAGATCTTTAGATTTAATTGTGCCTTCTACTATTTTATGGAACATCATAACCCTCTACTATGATGAACGAGACATATTTCATATTTATCTTAGTAGGATTGAGATCCTAATTCCTCATAATGATCTTGTGTTAACACAACAAACCCTTATGAGTTCATAGGTAGAAAATTCTTTTCAATTGCATCTCATGCAATTCCTAATATTATATCTTGGCCTCTAAGATATTATTAGCTTTGTATTAACACAACAAGCTATAATATTTTAGTTAAGTTAGATCCTTCATTTCAATACAGTCAAATTCAAATATAACTATCCTTGTGTTAACACAATAAAGCAGTACATTCAAAATTACCGTAAGCATCTTCTATGCAACATGATTATATTATATCAATCTTTGTGACAAGCCTTGTGTTAACATAATAAACTAGCCATAGTTCATGATGTAATATTAACCTAGCATGAAGGAAGGCTTTTAGTAGTATTTTCAACATTAGGTTTTTTCAATATCAAGATCGCTTAATCAAATTGGCCAGGTAAGTAAGGTGGGGGTCCCCCCGTTGCTTTCCTTAGACACTAATAAATTGATCAGATCAAACAATAAAACCAATTAAAAAACCACCTATAGCACTTTTCTAGACACTAATTGATCAATTGATCAAGAATTGGTTAACTCATAGTTGCATATCACTACCACTTAATATAATTTTTAATGAGGACTATTATTTGGTCTCATGCACATTCTAACTATATAATATCAATTTATATATCAGCATTAAAATATTCTATATGTGCAAGTGTAACATATGAACATTCATCATCTTAGGACAACCTTATAGCATAACCTCGTTATGCTAGGACAACCTTATATCAGGATGATGAAGTGGTGAATCATATATGCATCATTTCATATCATCATATGAAAGCATAATAGAAGACATAAATTATTTTATAGTATAAATCATACTATGCATGATATAAATATTATGTATATATGATTGAACCAAACAAGACCGGCTCTGATACCACAGTAGGGTTTTAGGGTGGGCATGCACAACAGAAGCATAATGAATTTTAAAATTTAAATTAAAAAATTATAAATATAAATCTTTAAATCAGTATCTTCTTGATGATTAACAATCATATATAACATAAATTTAAAATTAAATTCAAGCTATAAAAAAATACCTGCAACGTTTAATCCAAATTCCGGCAGAACCTCCACCAGGCGCCCAAATGTTTGCCCTCCAACGGTGATCCACACAGGGCTATGATCAGGACACCAACTCTTTGAGATGATTTTTCTTCCAAAATTCTTACTCTAAGATTTTTTTTTGGACACCAGGACCTCAAGACCCTCTTCCTCTTCTCCTAGCCTTCCAATCCCTACCTTTCTTCTCTTCTTGTCTTCCTTAATTTTCTTCCTAGACTCTTGTCCTAAAATTGGACTTGTCCTTACTATTTTGGACTTGTCCTAACAAGAGAAGGAAAGGACTAATTGAACAATAGAGAGAAGATGTTAGAAAGAAAGGAGAAATTGGAAATCAGAATGAATCCAATCCCCCGGTGCACCCCCTTTAAATACTTAGCGACGGGTTGCCTTGGATAATTATTCACGCCCCTTTCACGCACCATCTCGCATCCATCAGAAAATATCATGCCGCCTGATGAATTTTTATGCCCATTTGAAAGATTTTGATGTGGGGAAAATTCAGTGTAGGGGTAAAAAAGTAATTTTAAAACTTTTTCAAAATCACTATTTTACAGTAAAAATTATTAATTAATCTAATTAATTAACATGAATTTATCCTATACAAGGATCTAAATATGATATATAGTATGCATGCATTTAAATTTGAAATTCGAATTTGAACAATAAACACTTTATTGTAATGTATTCAGAACACAATACCTTTATGCAGGTAGTAGATCGCCGTAATCTGATCACCGTCGGGAGAGTCTAATCATCGTGATACAGTCACACAGTATGTCTGGCCTCTACAGATCGTTCACATGAAGCTTCCGATCTGATCGACTCCTCATGAGTGCTAGCTCGTTGTAGAGCCCTTTTGATGGTCGATACTGATCGAACTCTTTCGATCGATGTCTGTCGATTCTTTGGATGCTCTGAATCATCAACAGACATGCTTGAGAGGATGTTGAAGATCTCCTTGAGATTTTGTGAGCTCACGACACTCGTAGCTCACTTTCTCACTTTCCGAACCCCAGGCTAAAACTCTAGAAAACTCACCGGAAACCTTGCACCCACTTTTCTTTCTTTTCTTTCTTTTTCTCTTAGAAGGATATGGACTTCTTTCTCACGCACAAGACTTCTCACGCCCCAGAATTTTTCTTCAAAAATCTTCATCTTGCATGCCCCACTCTTCTCCTCCTTTTATAACAACGTCAAACATCTTATCCAAAAGAAAGGATAAAGATAAGTAATTGCACATTTGAATTCATATCAAATTTTGAATTCAAATGGACACCAACTCATCCCTTATCTACTAAAGGCGTGAGGCATGGCTTAAATTATGCATGGAGTGATTTCATGAGAAATCTTTTCTCATGTAACAAATGGGGCGTAAAAAAAGGGATAAGGTGCAAAGATTGATTATCCATTCAAATTCAAACTTTATTTTGAATTTGAATGGCCAACCAATCATCCTTATCCATTCATACGATACATTAAAGTGGGGCATGGAGAGGGCTTGGCATGAGGAAAAAATTTATGAGAAGTTTCTTCTCATGAATTCAAATGGGTGCAATGGAAGTGAGGTGGCGCATGGAGATTGGGTCAAGGTGGTTTAATTATTTAAACCAACCTAATTGAACCAAATAAGTTAGGTCCAATTAGACTAATTTAAACCCAACTAAATTAGGCTTAATTAGGCTCAATAAAATCCTAATCAAATCAGGAATTGATTAAGCCCAACCCCTGATCAAATCAGGGACCAAACCATCTCGACGATTAGGTCAACTCTTAACGTAATCGGGTCAAACCCAACTGAATCCAATTCAATTGGACTTGATCCAAAAATAATTACTCAATCAAATTGAGTTAATTAGTGATCAAATCACTAATTAAATCTCTCATAAATACTGAGTCCAAATCCGATGGGCAATCGGGCATCAAAATTCATCGATATGTAACCCTGATCGAAAAGTCCCAACCAGTGAGACTCTTGACCCCGATACCTATAATGTGTGGAACTCATGATCAGAGAATCCTGATACTCGATCACTGAGTCCCAAACATGTAGGATTCTACACCAGCCATCAGATCAGATAGGAACCTCTAATGTGTGTGACCCCGTAGGTTCGAACCTAAGCCGGTAGCACAGGAACCAATTCCTGTACTAATCGAAGTGACCATCTAGCAATGGTACCCGATGTTCGGATAGGTCGAATAGTCACAATCGCAACACTCAGAACCTACATGAATATGGTTACTATATAATTCATCTTTTTGACCCTTGTGTTTAGGATGACTCAGGGTTAAACTGTCAACCCGGATCAGATCATCCGAATCGTGCTCAACTCAAACAGTCCTGTGACTCCTCACAAGGACTACCCTGACCAAGGTTTTGCTAAATTGAAATACGACTGTACACAGCTCCTAAACTGGAGTGGTCAATCCCATCTTGACACACGCACCGACAAGTCAAGTACTTGACTATACCTAGCAGCCTTCCGTCACTGAATTAAAAATTCAGGTAGTCCAGTGCCTAAGTGCAGTGAGTTGCTTGCAAGTCACCATGGCGGTCTCAGGTCAGAGGGATATTTATACCCATATTCCATCAGAGCAAATCTTGAAAGTAGAAATAGCTCCGGAGTCGGTCACGTTCAGTGCAGATGTACCCTTACATCTCACCTGTATGCTATACCAGTGTCTTCACACTCATTGGTTAAGAGGACAACCAACCTATATGGCACACAACGACCTATGCTTGATAAATGTTATCGTCCTTGGTAACAACGTATCATTTGATCGCGAACAGATTTAAGGACTAAACGATAAATCCTCCTTTGTCGAGTCTAAATAGTCCTAAGGACTTCACCACAACATAGGAGTTCATTAGAAGATGAAATATTTTGTGATGAAAAATATCAAAATAATTTTTATTAATTAATAATTTATATACAAATACAAAAATGAGCACAACCATCAACAGTCTGACCATTGGCTTTGGGACACTATTCCCAACAATCTCCCACTTGGCCTAAAGCCAATCGGTGCAGTATCTAATACCCATCTTCGACTTGTAGTTGTCGAACTCCTTCACCGCAATGGCTTTAGTGAATGGGTCAGTCAGGTTCTCCTTTCCATCGATCTTCTGAAGATCGACGTCACCTCGATCCACAATTTCTTGGATGAGATGGTAGCGGCGCAGAATATACTTCGTCCGCTGGTGTGCCTTTGGTTCCTTCGCCTGAGCAATGGCTCCAGAGCTGTCACAGTAGAGCAGAACTGGACCAACAAGGGAGGGTGCTACTTCGAGCTCGATGATGAATTTTCTCAGCCACACCGCTTCTTTGGTAGCATCTGATAGGCGACATACTCCACCTCGCAAACTGAATCAGCCACTGTGTGCTGCTTGGAACTTTTTCAGTAGATAGCCCCACCATTAAAGGTAAAAATAAATTTCGACACACTTTTGCTGTCATCGTGATCAGACTGGAAACTAGAATCTGTAAACCCTATAAGTCTCAAGTCCGATTCACCATAAACAAGCCACTGGTCCTTAGTATTTCTTAAATACTTCAGGATGGTTTTAACAACCTTCCAGTGATTCTCTCCTGGATCAGATTGGTATCTACTCACTACCCCTAGTGAGTATGCCACATCTGATCATGTACATGTCATGGCGTACATGATAGATCCCACTGTCGAAGCATATGGAATCCTACCTATACGCTCTCTCTCTTGAGGTGTTGTCGGACAATCCCTCTTCGAGAGAGAAATTCCATGGCCTATCGGAAGATAGCCTTTCTTGGAATTCTCCATGCTGAACCTCTTCAGCATAGTATCAATGTACGTGGACTGAGATAAATCAAGCAACCTTTTAGATCTATCCCTATAGATCCTCATCCCTAGGATGTAGGAAGCTTCTCCCAGATCCTTCATGGAGAACTGTGACGACAGCCAAATCTTTATTCCCTGTAATGCAGGGACATCATTCTCGATTAAGAGAATGTCATCCACATACAATACAAGAAATACTACTACTGGACCATTAGCCCACAATACAAGAAATACAAGAAATACTAATACTGCACTCATGAGTCGACTTCTGTTGCAAAGACCAGAGAATGAGTTTCTGGAAATTCTTGGCTCAAATCAGCAGGGGTCGACTCGTGAGTCGACTCATGCCTTGTGGGTCGACTCATGAGTCGACTCACAGGTCGTGCCAAGCCAGAAAACTAGCGTGCCAAGGGAAATTTTTGCATGCCAATCAGCTCATAGTGCCATGAGTTGACTCATGAGTCGACTCATGCACTCCAAACCTTCATAACTTCAAAAATATAAGTCCAAACACAATAAAATTTTCATCAATAGATTACTAATCATTTGTTCTACCAAATGATACTATCAAATTAGGATTTTAGTGAAATTATAATTTTGCCCCTGAAGAGCATAAGGACTTTTTCAATTTAAAATTATTTGTATCCCTTCAATCTGCTTTGTAATCATCAAAATCAATCTAGGAGCAACAATCTTCCCCTTTTTGATGATGACAAAATATTTGAACAAAAGCATTTATGTGAATCAATAATTTTAAAAGAATGCATTATACATTTATATGCTTGAAAAGAGTAAGATTCTTTTGGCATGTAATATAAATGATCATATACAAAAATAGTTTGTCCATCTTCTTAAAGATTTGAAGATATGCTCATTGGAATATGTGATTTTGGTGTTAGAGCAGAAAACTTATTTTTGTTATCAAAGCAAGTTGTATTTTGAAAATTTGCTTATTTTCATTTGATTTTAGTTTTAGCATCAGAGCAAAAATTAATTATGTGCTTTAATTGCTTTTGATACAAAGAATAATTATGTGTGCCAAAGCATGTTTAAGAGTTGATTTTGAAAGTGAATTAGCTCATTTTGAGTTTAAGATATATCAGAGCAAGAGAAAAATAAATTTTGCAATGTATCGGAGCAAGAAAAACAATTTTACAATGTATCAGAGAAAATTTTATAATGTATCAGAACAAATTTTATGATGTATCAGAATAAATTTTATGATGTATCAGAGCAAGTTAAAAAAAATTTTAAGATGTATCAGAGTAAGTTGGAATTTTGAAGTATATCAGAGCATATTTAAATTTTTAAAGTAAATCAGAGCATATGTAAAGAAGTAATTTAAAAGTTACATAATTGTATTGTACTTAGCATTGTACTTTTGATATTGTTCTTTAAATTCTTCAATTAATTTCTCATAATTTGTAGTTTTACTTTTGATGGGTTGCTTTTTCTTTAATTGCTCATAATTGAATTGCTTTTTGTTTAATTTCTGTTTGATGCCAAATTTCTCATAATTTAGGATTTTGCTTTTAGGGTTTTGCTTTTGATGAGTTGCTTTTTGTTTAATTTCTCTCCCTTTTTCTCATAATTTAGGGTTTTTGCTTTTAATGAGTTGCTTTTTGTTTAATTTCTCCCCCTTTTTGACATCATCAGACATGGTTAACTTCTCCTATTTCTGAAACATTCTTTAATTTCTCCCCCTTTAGAGTTTATCACAGATGTTTGCTCCCCCTTAATACAGCAATTATTAACAGCAAACAACAACAAAGAGAAGATATTATTTCAACAAGGAGAATATATATAACCAAAATATGATCAACATCATTACAAAAGGTAGAAATATAAGTAAAAGATGATTCCATTAAAATCATAATTGTTTCAATACATAGTTCATATTATAATAATCAACCAGCTAATTTTCAATACATGGCCCCAAAATACAGATCCTAGAACAAAACACTAACTCCTAGGATCTAATAATGATCAAGACAAGTCATGGATCGGAGTCATCAGATATGGTATGAGAAGCTGATGGATCAAAAGTGCGTCCTCTACCCCGTCTGCCTCTGGCACGAGCAGGAGAGCGAGATGAACTGGGAGGCTGAGAACGCTGAGAGGCTAAGGACTGAACAGAAAGGGTGAGTCTGATGGAATCAAGTACGTTCAGTGCTCTGGAAATAGATTGAAGTAGAGCAGTGAACTGAGTGGTAGCATGCTCACTCGATCCTCGGATCTCTTTCCTCAGTAACTCATATCCACCTTCTAGTGCTCCTTTGAGCCTGCCAGCCTCTGCAGTGAGGTCTGTGACCTCAATAGTTGACTCCTGTGGCTTGGGATGAGCCAATGCAAGGACTTGCCCCTGCAAGTCTAGAACTCTGCCAGTCAGTCTCCAGACTGTGTCCTCAAGCTGCTGGATCCGGATGGACTGATCTGTTATCATCTGAAATACAGTGGAGATGTGGGGAGTAATGGTCTGATCAGAAGAGGTGGCTCCTGGTGCAAAAGAAGTACTACTCCACTGACTAGACAGCAAAGAAGCCACACGCTGTGATATATGCTCGATCTGATCGTCAGCCAGTCTGAACTCTGAATGAGGTGCTCTGCTCTCTGGCTGATACACTGGTGTGGACATCCTAGTAAACTCTGAAGGGCCAGCCTCTGTATCAGGAATGAACTGGATAACTGGTGATGCTGCCCTGAAGTCATGAACAGGAGATGATGGACCTTCTTCTTCTACTCTTCCTTCAGTTCTGTCTTCAGCTCTATCTTCAGTTCTCTCTTCAGTTCTCTCCTCAGCTTTCTCCTCAGATCCCTTGATCCAACCACCATCAGTCTTTGTAAATCCCATTCGGTGCAGGGTGTGTTGGTTGAAAGTGTCCACATGAGAGAGCTTAGTAGAAGCCTCCCCCTCACAGCTAACTCCAAACCTCCTAAATACTCTAGTAAGGGCCATACCATAAGGCAAGTGTGCCTTGGATCTGTTCAAAGTTTCTCTCATGGCCTCTATCATAAGTGCAGGGAGGTTCAGGGGGGTCTGAGTGATGACATGAAACATGATACATACATCTCTGCTGGAAAGTAAGTCATGCCTACCACTCCTAGGAAAGAAGAGCTTTGTTACCATCTGATGCAGGACCCTCATCTCAATGGATAAAATCTTTGCTTCCAATTTGTTTAAACTCCCTGAATAAGTTTCTCCTAAAATAATTTTGATCCTCTCTTCTTTTACTGGGAGTTCCATATAAGAGTAACCTTCACTAGGCAATTGAAGTATTTCTCCCAATATCCTAGAATCCAAGCAGATATCAATTCCCTTGACTGTTGAAGTCACTGACCCATCTCCATAAAGTAGATTCTGGTAGAATTCTCTAACTAGGTCAACATAGGTGACTTCCTTAAGGGAGCAGTAGAATTTCCATCCTTGGTTTTTAATCTTACTTGCAAAAGTAAAGCCCTCTTTCTCAAAGAATCGAAAATCTATATTCTTCCCGGTTTCGACTTTTCTATCGGAAAGAGGATTCTTACTGGGGCTTAGAAAGGATTGAGCGGGACCTTGAGCAGATACTGAAACTAGAGTGGGAGCAGTTGAAGACTGAGCATGCCTTTTCTTTCGGACAATTTCTTCAGGTTCACGGATTGATTTTCTTCTTTGGGGGAGTTTCATCTTCAGAGCCATATTCAATATAGTAGCAGGCAATGAGACTTGAATTGAGTAGAGGAGGGATCACAAGAGAGTAAAGAAGGATTTTGGTGGAGAAAAGAAGTGGATTTTGGAAGATCGATGAGGTGCTAGGGCACGTTCCAACCGCGCCAAGCAATGCGAGAAAGCACAAAAAATTCCTTTTCAAGGTGGTGATTTTTGGTGGAGAGGAGGAGGGAGAATTGCTTCGAATTGGATCCTTGGATTTGGAGCAAAAAAAAATTGGAGAAGATGGCTTTTGGAAGGAGGACGATGAGAAGATGAGTCGTCTCACGAACAGGGTTCCAGTTTAAAAACAATGAACCCGTGGGAAGTTGGTGGGATTTACAAGTTTGCCATTGAGTCGACTCATGGGGGTCGACTCATGAGGTTCAGAAAATCAGAAAAAAATGTGAATAAATTCCAGAAAAATTTGAAATTTTGAGTGAAGGAATTTTGCTCAATGATAAGTTTTTAGAATGATAAATTTGAGCTTTTGGGATCAGGATAGATGTTAGAAATTGAGCTCTAAGAATATTTGACATCAATTTTTGGAAATTGAGAGAAAATTTAGGCATATGGATCTAGAATTCCTAGATTTCTCCTAATTTCACAGAATCTATCCTCACTAAGGGCCTTTGTAAAGATATTAGCTAATTGGTTTTCAGTGCAAACATATTCAAGAATTATATTTTTGTTTTGAACATGTTCTCTTATAAAATGATGTCTTATTTCAATATGTTTGGATCTTGAGTGTTGAATTAGATTTTTAGATAGATTTATGGTACTTGTGTTGTCACATCTTATTGGTATTTCATTAAGTTTGATTCCAAAGTCTTCGAGTTGTTGCTTAATCCACAAGATTTGAGCACAACAACTTTCGGCTGCAATGTATTCGGCCTCAGCCGTAGACAGTGCCATCGAATTTTGTTTCTTGCTAAACCATGAGATTAGGTTAACTCCAAGAAATTGGCAAGTTTCACTTGTGCTTTTTCTATCTAATTTACATCCAGCAAAATCAGCATCTGAATATCCTAATAAATCAATTTGTGAGTCCTTAAAGTACCATAACCCTAGAGTTTGAGTACCATTTAAGTATCTAAGGATTCTTTTAACAGCATTCAAATGAGATTCTTTAGGATTAGATTGATATCTAGCACATAAACAAACACTAAACATGATATCAGGCCTACTTACAGTTAAATATAATAATGAGCCAATCATACCTCTATAGTATTTTAAGTCTACACATTTACCTTCATCATCCTTGTCAAGCTTACATGAGGGACTCATTGGTGTGCCAATTGGTTTGCAGTTCTCCATTCCAAATCTTTTGAGTAGTTCCTTGGTGTACTTACTTTGGATGATGGAGATTCCCTCTTTTGATTGTTTGATTTGGAGTCCGAGGAAGAAAGTGAGTTCTCCCATCATGCTCATCTCGAACTCTCCCTGCATAAGCTTAGCAAAGTCTTGACAAAGGGATTCATTAGTAGACCCAAAAATTATGTCATCAACATAAATTTGTATAATTAGCATATCATTTTGATTTCTTTTAATAAATAGGGTTGTATCTACATTACCTCTTGTAAAATCATTATTTAGTAGAAATTTGCTTAACCTTTCATACCATGCTCTAGGTGCTTGTTTTAATCCATATAAAGCTTTATTTAATCTAAAGACATGATTAGGAAAAGCATGATTTTCAAATCCAGGGGGTTGTTCTACATATACTTCTTCAGCGATTTATCCATTTAAAAATACACTTTTAACATCCATTTGAAATAATTTGAATTTCATAAAGCAAGCATATGCAAGTAGAAGTCTAATAGCTTCTAATCTAGCAACAGGTGCAAAGGTTTCATCAAAATCAATTCCTTCTTCTTGATTATATCCCTTAGCAACCAGTCTTGCTTTATTTCTAATTACATTTCCATGCTCATCTAATTTATTTCTAAAAACCCATTTTATGCCAATTATTGAATAATCTTTAGGTCTTGATACTAAGGTCCAAACATTATTTCTTTCAAATTGATTAAGTTCCTCTTGCATAGCATTAATCCAGTTATGATCATTTTCAGCTTCTTCAAAAATTTTAGGTTCAAGTTGAGATACAAAAGCACAATGATTAACTACATCTCTAAGTGAAGAACGGGTTTTTACCCCATGCATAGGATCACCAATAATTAACTCCTTAGGGTGGTTGTGAACATACCTCCATTCCTTGGGTAGGTCATTTGTACCTTGAGGTTGTTCTTGAGTTTCTTCACCTCTCTCATTTTGTTCGTCTTCTTGATCCTTGTCTTCTGGAGTTGCTGAATCTTTTAGAGTGATCTCCTTCAAACCTTCTATTAGTGGATCTGCATCATCAACACCCTCATTCTTCCTTGAAGGAAGATCGTTAGATTCATCAAAGACAACATGTATGGACTCCTCAACTATTAAAGTTCTTTTGTTGAAAACTCTAAATATTTTACTAGTGGAGGAGTAACCTAGAAAGATTGCTTCATCTGATTTTGCATCAAATTTACCAAGTTTTTCTTTGCCATTATTTAATACAAAACATCGGCAACCAAAGACATGAAAATATGCAATATTTGGTTTTCTTCCTTTCCAAAGTTCATAGGGGGTTTTCTTTAAAAATTGTCTAATTAATGTACGATTTAAAATGTAACATGCTGTGTTAATGGCTTCCGCCCAAAAATATCTTGGAAGGTTGCTTTCACAAAGCATGGTACGGGCCATTTCTTCTAAGGTTC
Organism: Elaeis guineensis; assembly: GCF_000442705.2. Classification (NCBI taxonomy): domain Eukaryota; kingdom Viridiplantae; phylum Streptophyta; class Magnoliopsida; order Arecales; family Arecaceae; genus Elaeis; species Elaeis guineensis. The sequence goes on along the minus strand of NC_026007.2, from coordinate 42,052,666 downwards.
TGTTTTTCCTTTCAACTACCCCATTCTGTTGGGGTGTCCTAGGAGCAGAGAAGTTATGGCCAATTCCATTTTCATCACAAAAATTTTCAAAATCTTGATTTTCAAATTCAGTTCCATGATCACTTCTAATATTTTGAATTGAAAATCCTTTTTCATTAGTGACTTTTCGATGAAATTTAGTGAAAATATGAAAAGTTTCATTTTTGTGTGCCAAAAAAAAAATCCAAGTAAAACGAGAGTAATCATCTATAATTATAAAGCCATATCGTTTTCCTCCTAGACTCGTGGTTCTAGTTGGTCCAAATAAGTCCATATGTAAGAGCTCTAAAGGTCTAGAAGTTGAAACAGTATTTTTGGATTTAAATGAAACTCTAGTTTGTTTACCTAATTGGCATGCATTACAAATTCTATCCTTTTCAAAATTCAATTTTGGCAAATCGAGAACTAATTCCTTTTTAATTAATTTTGAAAGAGAATGCATGCTAATATGTGCAAGTCTACGATGCCACAGCCAACTAGTCTCATTAATTTTAGCATTCAAGGATACTAGGCATTGCATGTCTAATTTGGCTAAGTCATTCAAATCTACCATATAAACATTGCCATGCCTATGTCCTATAACTTTAATGTCATCGTTAATAGGACTAGTCACAATGCAAACAGATGATTCAAAAACTACTTTATACCCTTTATCACAGAATTGACTAATGCTAAGTAAGTTATGCTTTAAACCTTTAACTAATAAAACATTCTCAATGTATTTGGAGGGAGTGATACCAATGTTACCTATCCCGATAATCTTTCCTTTGCCATTATCTTCAAAGGTGACCATCCCTCCATCCTTAGCATCAAGCGTGATGAATTGTGATTCATCACCAGTCATGTGTCTCGAGCATCCACTGTCAAGATACCATTTCCTGTTTCCTTCTTGGGATGCTAGACACACCTGCAAGTAAAGGTCAAGTTTCTGTCTTAGGTACCCAAGCTTTCTTGGGTCCTTTTAGGTTAGTCAAAATGGTTCCTTTTGGAACCCATATTTTCTTTGTGTTTGCATATTTGTTAATAAGACATGTGTATGATTTATGTCCTATTCTTCCACATTTGAAACAAGTAATATTTGTAGACTTGTTACTTGAATAATTTACATACATATCCTTCAGAAATTTTTGTTTCTTCAGAGGTTTATAGCCAAGTCCAGCCTTATCATATATAGCTTTCTGATTATCAAGGATCATATTTAATTTGTTTGAACTTAAGGTGAACTTATCTACTATAGGTTTCAGCTTGTTAATTTCATTCTTTAAGTTTTGATTCTCTTGAATTAAGGTGGATTTTTCAACTGAAAGGTTTTCAGCTTGTTTCACTAAGGACTGATTTTCCAATTTCAGTTCTTTGTTTTTCTTCCCTAGTTTCTTTAATTCATCAATTGAATCATAGAATGCTTCATGCAATTCTTCAAAAGTAAATTCACTAGTGGATTCAGAAGTTACCTCATTTTCGTGTGCCATAAGGCACAGGTTGGCTTGTTCTGTTGAGGTTTCCTCATCGGAGCTTGAGTCATCACTCGCACTCCAAGTCGCCATCATTGCTTTCTTTTTGAACAATTCATATTTATGTACAAGCATGTTTATTTTAGACTCTTTTACTTGATTTGTTCCCTCATGGGTTACTTCTAACCTATCCCATATTTCTTTAGCAGATGCACAAGTAGAAATGCGATTAAATTCACTTGCATCTAGTGCACAATAAAGAACATTCATGGCTTTGGCATTTAATTGTGCCAATTTCTTATCAACCTCATGCCATTCTTTCTCGGGTTTGGTTGACTCCTCACCATCTATAATCTTGGTGGGTGTGTGAGGACCGTTCACTATGATACTCCACATATCATAGTCGAGTGCTTGTATGAATATCTTCATTCGAGCTTTCCAATAGGTGTAATTAGACCCATTGAAAAGTGGAGGTCGGTTTGTTGATTGCCCCTCGGCTAGAGAAGTACCGACATGGGTTGCCATAGATCTTTGGCTCTTTGATTGTTAGATCAAAGAAGGGCTAGAGCACCAGGCTCTGATACCACTTGTTGCCCAGCTATGCAACCCAAGAGGGGGGGTGAATTGGGTTTCTAAAAATTTTAAGCTTAATTAATTACTTATGATGAACAAAACAAAGACTTTAATTCAATATTAATTACCAAAAGCAGGAATGCAAGGATATAATAAAGAAATAAAGAGAAACAATAAAGCACACCACAAACATAAAGATTTATAGTGGTTCGGTGCCAACCTTGCACCTACATCCACTCCCCAAGCTCCTACTTGAGAATTTCAATCCACTATACTTGTATTCAACCCGAATACAAAATGTCGGAAACTCCGACACTAGCTATCCCAAGCTAGTCTACTTGTTTCCCGGGTACAAGTCAACCCAAAACACTTCGATTTCAGGTTCGGATCAACCTTTCCTTATTTTGGAAATCCTCCAAAAACAAGAACAATTACTTACAAAGAGTAAGAAAATTTAGAGCACAAATTAATACAATAACAGCTCCTTAAATGAGCGAATATAACAATAAAAAAATACTTTACTCAAATGAAGAAACCCTTTTTGGATTTTCTCAAGGTGGATGAACGCTTGAATGAATGCTTGAGAAGAGGATGATCTTTGATTGAAGACTTCTTGAAGGCTTTGAAAGATCTCTTGATCAAGGTTGAACAATAGGCTTGAAAGATCCTCTCTTTGAATGCTCTTGCTTTTCTCTTTCACAATTTCTCTTGTATATTGTGGATCCTCTCTCCTTTTATTTTGGATATTTCGTTGATCTCAGACTTTTTCGTGTAGATTTTGGATCCTTTTGTATATAGGTTTGATCTCTCTTTTTTGATCTGCAATTTTTTTCACCATTTGAAATATTTTATAGCAATAAGAAACAAGAGAAAATAATTTAGGCAGATAAAGAGCCGTTAGAGCATTTTTAGAAAGCATAAAAGGCAATTAAAACGGGCAAAAAAATAGCCGTTGCTGACATTTTCCATCGCAGGGGTCGACTCATGAGTCGACTCATGCTTCAGGAGTCGACTCATGAGTCGACTTCTGTTGCAAAGACCAGAGAATGAGTTTCTGGAAATTCTTGGCTCAAATCAGCAGGGGTCGACTCATGAGTCGACTCATGCCTTGTGGGTCGACTCATGAGTCGACTCACAGGTTGTGCCAAGCCAGAAAACTAACGTGCCAAGGGAAAATTTTGCGTGCCAATCAGCTCATAGTGCCATGAGTTGACTCATGAGTCGACTCATGCACTCCAAACCTTCATAACTTCAAAAATATAAGTCCAAACACAATAAAATTTTTACCAATAGATTACTAATCATTTGTTCTACCAAATGATACTATCAAATTAGAATTTTAGTAAAATTACGATTTTGCCCCTGAAGAGCATAAGGACTTTTTCAATTTAAAATTATTTGTATCCCTTCAATCTGCTTTGTAATCATCAAAATTAATCTAGGAGCAACAACTTGACTTGTCGGTGCGTGTGTCCAGACGGGATTGACCACTCCAGTTTGGGAGCTGTGTACAGTCATGTTTCAATTTAGCAAAACCTTAGCTAGGGTAGTCTTTGTGAGGAGTCACTGGACTGTTTGAGTTGAGCACGATTCGGATGATCTAATCAGGGTTGACAGTTTAATCTTGAGTCGTCCTAAACACAAAGGTCAAAAGGATGAATTATACAGTAACCATATTCACGTAGGTTCTGAGTGTTACGATTGCGACCATTCGATCTATCGTCGTCGGGTACCATTGCTAGATGGTCACTTCGATTAGTACAGGAATTGGTTCCTGTGCTACCGGCTTAGGTTCGAACCTGCGGGGTCACACACATTAGAGGTTCCTATTTGATCTGATAGCTGGTGAAGAGTCCTTCATATCTGGGATTCTATGATCGAAAATCAGGATTCTCTGATCACGAATTCCACACATTTTGGGTACCGGGGTCAAGAGTCCCACTGGTTTGGGACTCTTCGATCAGGGTTACATATCGATAAATTCTGATGCCCGATTATCCATCGGATTTGGACTCAATATTTATGAGAGGTTTAATTAGTGATTTGATCACTAATTAACTCAATTTGATTGAGTAATTATTTTTGGATCAAGTCCAATTGAATTGGATTCAGTTGGGTTTGACCTGATTAGGTTAAGAGTTGACCTAATCATCGAGATGGTTTCGTCCCTAATTTGATCAGGGGTTGGACTTAATCAATTTTTGATTTGATTAGAATTTTATTGAGCCTAATTAAGCCTAATTAAGTTGGATTTAAATTAGTCTAATTGGGCCTAACTTATTTGGTTCAATTAGGTTGGTTTAAATAATGAAACCACCTTGACCCATTCTCCCTGCGCCACCTCACTTCCACTGCGCCCTTTTGAATTCACGAGAAGGAAGTTCTCATGAATTTTTTCTCACACAAATCCCTCCTCATGCCCTACTTTAATGCACCAAATGAGTGGATAAGGATGATTAGTTGGCCATTCAAATTCAAAATAAAGTTTGAATTTGAATGAGCAACCAATCTTAGCGCCTTAACCTTATCCTCTTTTAACGCCCCATTTATTACATGAGAAAATGTTTCTCATGAAGTCACTCATACACAAATTAAGCCATGCCCTCCTCTTCTCATGCCTTTAGTGGATAAGGATAAATTGGTTTCCATTTGAATTCAAAATTTGATTTGAATTCAAATGTGCAATTACTCATCTTTATCCTCTCACATGGATAAGACGTTTGACATTATTTTAAAAGGATGAGAAGAGTGGGGCGTGTGAAAAAAAATTTTTGGATAGAAAATCTGGGCGTGAGGAATCTTTGTGTGCAAGGTGAAGGTTTATATCCTTCCGAGAGAAAAAGAAAGAAAAGAAAGAAAAAGTGTGCGCAAGGTTTTAGTGAGTTCTTCAGGATTTCAGCCTGGAGTTCGGGAAGTGAGAAGGTGAGCTACGAGTGTCGTGAGCCCATCAAATTTTAGGAAGATCTTCAACATCTTCTCAAGCACGTCTGCTAAAAATCCAGAGCATTCAAAGAATCGACAGATATCAATCGAAAGAGTTTGATCAGCATCGACCGTCGAAAGGGCTCTACAATGAGCTAGCACTCGTGATGAGTCGATCAGATCGGAAGCTTCGTGTGGATGATCCATAGAGGCCAGACATGCTGTGTGGCTACATCGTGATGATCAGACTCTCTCAATAGTGATCAGATTACGACGATCTACTACCTGTACAAAGGTATTGTGTTCTGAACACATTACAGTAAAGTGTTTACTGTTCAAATTCGAATTTCAAATTTAAATACATGCATGCTATATATCATATTTAGATCCTAGTGTAGAATAAATTTTTATTAATTAATTAGATTAATTAATAATTTTTACTGTAAAATAGTGATTTTGAAAAGTTTTAAAATTATCATTTTACCCCTGCACTGATTTTTCTCACATTAAGACCTATTTTAATTGGGTTGATTTGATTTTGGTTTGATTTGGTTTGAGAAACCAAATTTGAACAAGTCATAGGTTGAATCCTAATAAGACTAGGATTCCATCTTGCGCCACCTTAGCCCCCCACGCCCACTCTCTCTTATTTTGTGCAACAAAACCTTCTCTCCCAGGCTTTCACACATGCCCAAAGCTTTCCACTCTTTCTCTCTTATGTGAAATGTGGTTGTGGACCAAGTCAAAGTAGGAATTTGTTTGGATTTCAAATTCTATGAGATAGAATTTTAGGAAACCAAAACTCTTTCCTTATGGTACTGATTTTATCCAATTTTTTTTTGAAATTTTCATAGATTTTATGGCACATATTGTGCACCCTTTGCTAGTGGTCCATGATAGAAAAAGAAGAAAGGGACACCCAAGAGTTGGGCACACCTTGGCTTGCCCTGTTTGATTTTTTCTTGACGAGATATTTGACCTAGAGAAGGATTCTTTATATCTCTTGATTTAAGATGAATTTCTTCTTAAAAGTTTTGTGGATTATAGAGCAATGAGAGACCTTTAAGGCATATGAAAATTAAGAAGAAAGAGTATTGGGGCATGGAGATATAATAGACACAAAACTATGTGTCTGGGTTAAGCAAAGAGAAGAAGAAGAGGGTTTTCTTCTAGGGTTGCTGAGTTCACCTCTTCCCTTCCTCCATCTGTGAGTTTTTTGAGAGTGTCTCACATCTAAAACTCCTCCTACTTCTCATCTTTGGAAGAGTCCAAATCAAGAAGAAGGAGATATCTGATCGACCATCGAAGAAGGATCAGCACAGTACTAGCATATTGTACTGATTTCCTAGACCAAGACTTCTGATCGTGATTCGTGAGCTCGTGTGGATGACTTTTGGAGGTAGAGGCTACCAATTCAAATAAAATAATAAAAAAAATCTTTTGATTAAAGTCTAAATCTTTAGGTTTAATGAATCAATTACTAATTAGGTTATGATTTTTTTTTGTGCAGATATGGCCACTTTTCTATCGCTCCGATCATTGTTGGACAATGATAAGTTAGTGGGACCCAACTTCAGTAGCTGGTACCAAAAGTTGAAGATAGTCTTAAAGCATAAACAGATCCTATATGTGATAACAGATCCTGCACCTGAGGAGCCAGCTGCCAATGCACGTGGAACAGTCAGAGACACTTATCAGAAGTGGCTCGGTAATCGGATCACGGTGCACTGCATCATGCTGGCTGCTATAAGCAATGAGTTCAATCACAGATTTGAGATGACTCAGCCAAAGGATGTGCTTCAAGTATTGGAGGATGCCTTTGGCACACCCGATGATGTGGAGAGGCACAAGACTAGTTGTGCCATCTTCAACACCAAAATACGGTATGGTGCCTCTGTTACTGATCATGTATTGTATATGATCGAGCTAATGGAGCATTTGAGCAAGCTCAACTTTTCTTTGCATGAGCAGCTTGGGAAAGATGCAATACTGAACTCACTGCCCAAGTCTTATCTCTCATTCCTCACTCATTATAGAATGACAAAGCCTGAAGTAAACTACCATAGGTTACTGGGGTTACTTCAGAACTTTGAGAAGGATCACCAACTTCACAAGGAGTCGGTGAACTTAGTGGAAGGTTCGTCTTCTGGTTTTCGACCCTTTAAGAAAGAAAAGAAGAACAAAAAGAAGAAAGCAAAGAAGGTATAAGTTCAGGCTGGGACATCAGTGCAGGGCCGACCAGAAAGATCAAGCCCGATAAGAGTCAAACTGAATGCTTCTTTTGTATGTAGCGGGGGCACTAGAAGAGAAACTGTCCTCAGTACATTGCCCCCTGGATCCGAACAGGTAGAGAAAGAAGCAAGTTGTTGCTGGACAAGATATTTATATGATAACTCCTTGCAATTTCTCTATTTGTTATATAACTGATTGGGTATTGGATACCGGTAGCCCTTACCATATTTGCAATTCGTTACAAGGGTTGCAGGTCAGTAGAAGATTCGAGCAAGATGAGAGGTTCCTGAATGTCGGAGATGGAAGATCAATTCCAGTTCTAGCATTAGAAATCTTGAAATTTATATTTGAGTTCCATACCATTGTTCTTAATGATTATCATTTCTGTCCCAGATTCTTTTTAAATGTTATTTCTGTAGGCCTTCTGGTCAAAAATGATTATGAAATTTCAATAAAGAAACAAGTTTGTAATATCATTATGAATGGTGTTACTATTTTTTGTGGACATTTGAACAATAATGTGTATATGTTATCACAATCTATTAACGTAGTCTATTCTACTGGCAAGCACCCTAGATTAGATAATGTATCAGATATCTACTTATGGCACTGTAGGCTAGGTCATATAAAGAAGAACAGGATAAACAGGTTGACTCAAGAGGAAATCCTCGAAGTCAGTGATTGTGAATCACTTCCAACCTGTGAGTCCTGTCTTCTTGGTAAAATGACCAAATCACCTTTTACTGAAAAAGGTGAGAGAGCTACTGAGCTCTTGGGCCTAGTACATACTGATGTATGCGGACCCATGAGCACAAGTGCTAGAGGTGAATATTTTTACTTCATCACTTTCATGGATGATCTATCCAAATATGGATATGTCTATCTGATGAAACATAAGTCGGATTCATTTGAAATATTCAAACGATTCTGAAATGAAGTAGAAAAATAAATTGGGAAGAGTATTAAAACTCTTCAGTCTGACCGAGGAGGGAAATACTTTTTTGGTGAGTTTCTCACATATCTAGGAGAGAATGAGATTCTCTCCCAATGGACTCCTCCAAGAACACCACAGCATAATGGTGTGTCTGAAAAGAGAAATCAGACTCTGTTAGATATGGTCCGATCTATGATGGATTTTGCCAGCTTGTCGATATCCTTCTGGGGATATACACTCGAATCAGCCTGTTATCTGTTAAATAGGATTTCAAGTAAGTCTGTAATTAAGACTCCATATGAGATATGGACAGGACGTAAGTCAGCACTTTCACATCTTAGGGTCTAGGGGTGCCCGGCCTATATCAAATGGTTAGTTACAGATAAACTTAGACCTAGGTCTGATAAATGCACATTTATAGGGTACCCCAAAGAGACCAAAGGATATTTTTTCTACCATACTGATGAACAAAAGGTGTTTGTCAGCCTTAAGGCAATCTTTTTAGAAAAGGAGTTCCTTGATGAAGGAACCGTTGCCTCTAAGATTGAACTTGATAAAGTTCAACAGGTAGAAGGACAGACACCAATAGCTGAATCTGAGTCAGATTTGATTAGATCAGATCCGGAGCCCAATGTACTTACACCATTAAGGCGATCCGGTAGAGTACCATATCAGCCGGACAGATACTATGGTTTTTTGATCCGAAATGATGATCCCATCGAACTTGATGAGAACGATGAGGATCCGATCACCTATATGGATGCAATGTAGAGATCTGATTTCGAAAAATGGTTTGAAGCCATGAAATCCGAAATGAAGTCCATGAAGGTCAACGATGTATGGACATTGGTTGACCCACCTGAAGGGGTTAAACCCATTGGGTGTAAATGGGTCTTCAAAAGGAAGAGGGGCACAGATGGAAAGTTGGAGACCTATAAAGTCTGTCTGATTGTCAAGGGGTATCATCAACATTATGGTATTGACTATAACGAGACATTCTCCTCTGTGGCAATGCTCAAATCCATTTGGATAATGCTTGCAATAGCTGCCCATCTGGATTATGAGATCTGACAAATGGATGTAAAGACAGCTTTCCTGAATGGAGAGTTGACCGAAGAGGTGTATATGATACAACCTGAGGGGTTTACATCCACAGATGAGTCTAAGGTGTGCAAGCTTCAGAGATCTATTTATGGATTGAAGCAAGCTTCTCGGAGTTGGAACATGCATTTTGATAAGGTGATCAAAACATATGACTTCGTTAAGAACGGAGAAGAGCCCTGCATCTATAAATGGGCAAATGGTCTAATTGTGGTATTTCTTGTCTTGTACGTGGATGACATTCTCTTAATCAGGAATGACATCTCCGGACTACAGGGAATAAAAGTTTGGTTGTCATCGTAGTTCTCCATGAAAGACTTGGATGAAGCATCCTACAGATGAAGATCCGTAGGGATAGATCTAAAAGGATGCTTAGGTTATTTCAGTCCACATACATAGACACTGTGCTGAAGAGGTTCAGCATGGAGAATTTTAAAAAGGGCTATCTACCAATAGGCCATGGAATTTCTCTCTCTAAGAAGGATTGTCTGATAATTTTTGAAGAGAGAGAGCATATAAGTAGAGTCCCATATGCTTCGATTGTGAGATCTATCATGTACGCCATGACATGTACAAGGCCAGATATGGCATACTCACTAGGAGTAGTGAGTAGATACCAATCTGATCCTAGAGAAAATCACTGGAAAGTGGTTAAAGCCATCCTTAAGTATTTGAGAAATACTAAGGACCAATGGTTGGTTTATGGTGAGTCAGATCTGAAACTTGTGGGGTTCACAGACTCCAGCTTTCAATCTGACCATGATGATAGCAGAAGCATGTCGGGTTATATCTTTACTCTGAATGGTGGAGCCATCTGTTGGAAGAGTTCCAAGCAGCATACTGTGGTAGACTCTGTTTGTGAGGCAGAGTACATCACAGCATCAGATATCGTGAAGGAAGCTATGTGGCTGAAAAAATTCATCACCGAGCTCAGAGAGCACCCTTCTCGATGGTTCAGTCCTACTCTATTACGACAGCATTGATGCCATTGCTTAGGCGAAGGAACCCAAAGACACCAACGGACGAAGCACATTTTGCACCGCTTTCACTTGGCCCGAGAGATCATGGATCGAGATGACGTCGACCATCAAAAGATCGACGGAAAGGAGAACCTGACCGACCCCTTCATTAAAGCCCTAGTGATAAAGGAGTTAGACAACCACAAGTCGAAGATGGATATTAGATACTGTGCCGAGTGGCTTTAGGACAAGTGAGAGTTATTGAAAAATATGTCCCAAAAGTCAATCGTCAATCTATTGATGGTTGAGTAATCTTGTATTGTAATTAATTTGTTAATAAATAAAATATATTTTTGATATTTTCATCATAAGTTTTCATCTTCTAATGAACTCCGTTGTTGTGATGAAGTTCTTAGGACTATTTAGATTCGATAAAGAGAAGATTTATCGATTAGTCCTTAAAACTATTCACGATCAAATGATAGGCTGTTAATAAGGATGACAGCTTCTATCGAGCATAGGTCGCTGTAGGCCATATGGGTTGGTTGTCCTTTTAACCAAAGAGTGTGGAGATACTGGTATGGCATACAGGTGAGATGTAAGGATACATCATCATAGAACGTGACCAACTCCAGAGTATTCTGCTATCGAGAATATCTCTGATGGGATATAGGTATAAGTATCCCTTAGACCTGAGATCGCCTCAGTGACTTGCAAGCAACTCACTGTGCTTTGGTACTGGACTAACTAAATTTTTAATTCAGTGACAAAAGGCTTCTGGGCACAGTCAAGTACTTGCGAAGTCAGAGTGTGATCAGGATGGGATTGATCACTCCAAGAGTTGGAGAAGAATGAGTCGCTGTATTTCAATTTAGCAAAACTTTGACCAGGATAATCCATCAGATGGATTTGATATTTTGAAATACAATATGGATAACCTGATTAGAGTTGACAGTTGAACTCTAAGGTGTCCTATGAGCATTTTGATCAAAGAAATGAATTATATGAAAACTATATCCGTGTGGGTTCTAAGGATGTTGTTCTACACATTCGACCTATCCGGCCGTCGAGTACCATTGCTAGATGGTCACTTCAATTGGTATAAAAATTTATTCCTGTACTACTAGCTTAGGTTCGGACCTATGAGGTCACACATATTAGAGTTTATGATCTGATCGGATGGTTGATCAATGATTAAGAATCGTTCTAGGGTTAAATGATCAATACGATTGACATTTAACCTAGTGCAAGTGTTGCAGAAAGATCGATTAGCAATTCGATTGTTAATTGGCTTAATTTGTTTGAGCCAATGGACTGAGATTAAGTCTAATTGAATATGATTTAATTAGATTTGGTTTGGACTTGATTGGATCAAGTCCAATTAGTTTATTGGATAAGCCAAGTGTAAGAAAAAACTAGTTCTAATTCAATGAGGACTTGGGTCATCCAATTGAAGGAACCAGATCTAGGGTTTTAGGGTTAGATCTTGAAACCCTAGATCTGGTTCCTTCAGGACCTTAGTTGATATGCCTGAGGGTGTGACCCTAATAGGATGCAAGTGGATCTTCAAGAAGAAAATCAGAGTAGATAGCTAAGTGAAAACCTATAAGACTAGGTTGGTGGTGAAGGATTTCAGACAAAGATAAAAATTGAGTATGATAAAATCTTCTCATCAGTGGCTATGCTCAAATCCATTCAGATTTTGCTTGCTATAGCTGCATAATACGACTATGAGATATGATAGATGGATGTCAAGACCATTTTTTTCAATGATAATCTAGAGAAAGAGGTCTATATGACTCAGTTAGAGGAGATTTATCTCAAGTGGGAGGGCAAATCAAGTTTGCAAGCTGAAAAAATCTATCTATGGATTTAAGTAGGCTTCAAAGAGTTGGAACATCTATTTTGATATGATAGTCAAAGAGTTTGACTTCATAAAAAATTAGGATGAACCATATGTGTATAAGAAGATAAATGGGAGTGCTATTATCTTTTTGATTTTGTATATCGATGACATACTACTTATTGTGAATGATATCCTAATATTGGAATCGGTCAAGACTTAGCTATCGAATAATTTTTTTGTGAAAGACTTGAATGAACCATCCTATATATTGGGTGAAAAGATCTATAGAGATAGATTTAAGAGGATGCTAGGTTTATCTCAATCTCGGTATATAGATCTTGTGTTGAAGAGGTTCAACATAGAGGCAAGTAAAAAATTTACCTACCTATAAATCATGGCATGCATCTCTCCAAGAAAATGTGTTCTAAGACACCTGAGAAAGGAAGAAATGAGTGAAATCCTTATGCTTCAGCTGTAGGTTCAATAATGTACACCATGCTATGTATCAGGCCTGATGTAGCTATGCTTTAGGCGTAGCTAGTAAATTTTAGGCTGATCCAGTGGAGAATCATTGAAAAGCTATGAAAAATATTTTCAAGTACCTGAGAAGGATTAAAAATATATTTTTAATATATGGAGGTGGGTCAGAGTTGAAACTAGTGGCATATACAGATTCTAATTTTCAATCTAATCTCGATGATAGCAAGTCAATATCAGGATATGTGTTTATCCTAAATAGTGGAGCAGTGAGTTGGAAGAGTTTTAAGCAACAGATAGTAATTGACTCAACCACTGAGGTAGAGCACACTACTGCTAGTAAAGCCGCCAAGGAAGCTATCTAGATGAAAAAATTCATCATAGAATTTGATATGGTTTCTAAGATAAAACGACCAGTTAGTTTATTATGATA